>NC_140087.1:119663138-119710653 GCF_964237585.1 Gallinula chloropus | reverse complement strand
GGTGACATCACAGCCCAACAAGCCCCCAACACCCTCATGCGCAATTTTGGATCCTAGAAGAGTTAAAATTTGAAAATCTCTGGCTGATGGGCTTGATCCTGTGGTCAGTTTGAAGGGTAAAAGCTCCAAAGCACCCGGGCTGGAACGGGCCCGTCGCTGGGTACTATCTCATTAACATCAGGACAGAAATGACATCAGTTCTTCCATTTTCCACTGCCGCGCTCAGCACTTGCGCTGAAGGGGGTGTTGACACAGGTTAGAAACTCAGCACTGGAAAGTAGTGTTAGTATCCTGTTTAAAACCACATGCAAGTCGAGATGCTGATGTGAATCTGCCTGGAGTGGAAAACGGCTCTGGCCCTCACCCACAGGCACACAGGGGCTTTAATTAGGTGCTAACCATTATTAGAAAGGGTTGCGTGCTTCACTCACCCTCCTGCTAAATGCTGCACCCGGGGCTGACACTTCACTGACTGATCAACTCTGCAATCTCCTTTTATTTCTGGCTGTGTTTCCCAGCACTAAAAGATCACTGACATCATTTGCTGGGGGCTCGTCACACGCCAGGTACCTCCCTGGGAGCTGAATGGTGAAGGATGGTCTTGAGAGCAAGAACCACCCCCTAAATTAAAGTTTAGAGGTGGTTAAACAAGGCAGCATGTGCTCAGGACAAGGGATTGTCCAGGGACAGGCTCTCTCCATCTCATATTTCTGTGGATATCTGGGTCTTCTGCTCTAATGCATCTTGTAGGTATTAGAGGGGAACTGCATTGTGTGTCCTGGGTCCTGGTCTGGATCCAGCACAGGGAAAGAAAACACCCATCTCAGTTTTATTCTAATCTTAATAAATAATCATACAATTATTTATTACTGTGCTGTGACCTGTGAGAAAGGACAGAGGATGATGCTGAAGAACTTCTAGTTGTCCTAAACCTGAACCTTGCTACCATGACTGAGGACAGATGAGCTCTTTGAGGTGTTTTCTTTTCCCTTTCCTTAATTCACATATTTAATCTGGAGTGTTTGTGATTAAAATCCCAAGCAGAGGAGAGAGTCTTTTGTGGCAGAAACTGTGAACCCAGTGATGTGGCTTCGGGTTTGCATTGCTTTCTGCACACGCTACCGACATGACCCACAGCTGTAACTGCTGAGCCAAACAGAGAGTGATGCTTCTGTTCTGCTTCACCTGGCTGCTTGAAGCTTCTGGAGGCTGAGTGCATGTGGCAGAGCTGAGCATATGCACTGGTACATGGGCAATATCTATTTCTGTGTAGAATTGTCTTGGTTGGAAAGGAGATTCAGATCATCAAGCCCAACTGTCAACCTTACCTGCCAAAACCACCCCTAAATCATGTCCCTCAGCACCACATCTACACGTCTTTTCAATACCTCCAGGGATGGCAACCCCACCACCTCCCTGGGCAGCCCGTTCCAACCCTCTCCATGAAGAAATTTTTCCTCATATCCAGTCTAAACCTCCCCTGGCACAGCTTGAGACCATTTCTTCTTGTCCTCTTGCTTGTCATTAGGGAGAAGAGGTCAGCCTCCACCGCTCTACAACCTCCTTTCACGTCATTATTGAGAGCAATTAGGTCTTCCCTTGAGCCTCCTCTTCTCCAGATTAAACAGGCCCCATTTTCCTCAGCAGCTCCTCATAACATTTTTCTTCCAGTCCCCTTCACCACCTTCCTTGCCCTTCTCTGGACATGCTCCAGCACCTCAAAATCTTTCCTGTAGTGGGGGACCCAAAACAGAACACAACATTCAATGTGCAGCCTCACCAGTGCTGAGTACAAGGGGGACCATGACTTCCCTGGTCCTGCTGGCCACACTCTTGCTGATACAGCCCAGGATGCCATTGGCCTTCTTGGCCACCTGGGCACACTGCTGGTTCATGTTCAGCTGGCTGTCACCTAACACCCCAAACTCCTTCTATGCCAGGCAGATTTCCAGCCACTCTTCCCTAAGCCTGTAGTGCTGCTCGGGGTTGTTGTGACCCAAATGCAGGACCTGGAACCGAGACTTGTTGAACCTCCTACCACTGGCCTTGGCCCATTGATCCAGCCTGTCTAGATCCTTCTGTAGGACAATGCTACCCTCATGTATGCATCTGTCTACCTGTTTATCTGTCTGTTGATCCATCCATCCATCCATCCATCCATCCATCCATCCATCCATCCATCCATCCATCCATCCATCCGTGGAGCATGTATGCATGTCCATGTGCATGGAGGCATGTGAGCAACCCTCTACACACACTGTGCCTTTGTAAAGGTGGGTGAGATGCAGGCAGGGTAACTTGTTATGGGGATGTGACTGATGAAGATGGACTCTTCCTCCTCTCCTAGGTGGCAGAGGGAATGGCATACATCGAGAGGATGAACTCCATCCACCGTGACTTGAGAGCCGCCAACATCCTGGTCTCAGAGACTCTCTGCTGCAAAATCGCTGATTTTGGCCTGGCCAGGATCATTGAGAACGAATACTTGGCACAAGAAGGTGGGTGTCATTCCCAGCACTGCCTCACCTACACATTTCCCTTATCTCTAATCCTCCTGCCATGCCAAAGTGCCAAGATAAGGGGCATCTAAAGGCTGCGCTGGGTCCAGGCACTGGGAACCACTGCCAACTGTGTGAGACCAGAGCCCCCTTTGCTGGTGTTGCCAGCACCCAGACACCAGGCACAGCAAGCAAGAGAGCCAAGGAAGGGGTCCCAGGAGAGGCAGCAGAACTTGGGGATGATAAAAACTAAGTGAGGTTTGCAGAGGGAAACATAGAAACAAGTCTTTTGGCACTGTTTGGGGGAGTCCTGCTGAATCTCAGGTTGGGTTGCTGGAGAAATTTGACCTCTACTAATGAAATCTGCTGCCTGTGATGGTGTGTTCAGGGTGAGTCAGTCCACAGGGAAGGAAATAGCAGTGTAACTCAGTCATTGCTCGCTGTGGAGCTGCAGAGGGGACCTGGAGCCACAAATCTGGACCTAAAGGCTGTTTCCAGGTGTCCAATTCCTGACCAGATCAGATCCCTCCCATAGCAGAGGGACAGCTTCCAAAATGTGGGAGAGGGATTGCAGCTTGGCAGGTGTTTCTCATGGGAGCATCTGGAGCATCTAAACCAAAACAAAACTCCTAAAAAAAATTAACAGACCCAAAATACAGCATACAAACCCCAATATCCCCCATGGTAATGTGAGATCTCCTTATGACTCCACCTGCAAACCCAAGCCCCTTGCTCAGGCTGAGCCTCTGAAGTGGGGCAGGAAAAGCATGGCCATGAGAAGTGACAACGAGTTTGGTTGGCACAGAGGTCTGTCTACACCCATTTGACAACAGGGATCAGCCAAATTCCTCTGGTGGAAGCCTTTTTAGTCTACACTTTGAGGCCAATTATGAGATGGCATCTTTCAGATTGCAAAGAGCCTTTACAGAGCACCAGGGAAACAAGTAGAAAGGGTTGAAATAAACCAGTGAAGTCTAGAAAAAGCAGCACTTTAGCAGAAGACTTTCAAATTCTGGAATCCATCCTGTCTCCAGAGTTGGGGTGATGCTAAGACTCCCCATAAAGAATACTCTGGGGAAAGGCAACTGAACAGATGGATTTTCTTTCTCATATGAGTTTGGAAACTTGTCTTTCAATTCTCTGTTCCCAACAGGACTTTATGACACAAATTAAGCCCATTTCAACACGTGAAACTATTCCAAAGCAGTAAAAGCTCCCAAATACAGTGTGTGCAATGTCATGAAGGGCTGCTGTGAGATTCCTGTGATTTTTCTTTTTCTTTTTAAGGCAGTTTTTATCCTTAAGAGCAGTTTGGATGAAATTAATACAATTCTGTTCACACAGCCAAAGGAGACACGTTCCCAGGGAAAACCAGCTCCTATCAGCATTGTTCCAGCTAGCTTTGATCTGAAATAACAACTGCCCCTCTATTTACTTTGAGCCATTTTTCACTTCATAGACTGTAGTTCCAAACCTCATCAGTCTGCTTGTCTGATGTGCAAGAACACCAAGGGTGAACTTATTTCACACACTGCATTTGGACTTCTGGTATTGGAAGGATACATACAAAGGAAAAATGTGGGTTTTAATACATTCAGTTCCTACTTATCAAGGTGTTTTGGCTGGGGTATTTTTGGTTCTGCCTTAGCTAAACGAAATTGCAATCGTGTGGTCATTACTGTCACAGCATTCAAAACAAGGACTTGGTGGACACAATAAAAAGGGACTTTGGTTTTAAAGTACATCTGTAGCTTTAAGAGCTGGAGAAATGACATTTGCTGTGCTGCTTATGCACTTTTGCTGAAATCAGCCTCCTTCTAGTGGCTGCCCAGGGGGTGTGGAGTCTCCTTCTCTGGAGAGATTCCAGCCCCGTCTGGACACCGACCTGTGCGCCCTGTCCTAGGGACCCTGCTTTGGCAGGGGGTTGGACCCGATGAGCTCTGAAGCTCCCAGCCTGCCCCAGGGCTCTGTCACCCTCACTGAGAAAAAGTTCTTCCACACATTGGTGGGGAACTCCCTGTGCTCCAACTTGAGCCCATCACCCCTTGTCCTGTCCCCACAGACACTGAGAAGAGGCTGCCCATGGCCCCCTGGGTCCCACCCTTCAGCTATTGATACCCATTGATCAGATCCCCTCTCAGGCTCTTCTCTGCAGGCTGAACAGCCCCAGCTCACTCAGCCTTTCCTCACAGGGGAGATGCTCCAGTCCTTTAATCATCTCTGTAGCCTCCTCTGGACTCTCTCCAGGAGATCCCTGTCTTTTTTATCCCAGGGAGCCCAGAACTGGACACAACACTCCAGGTGGGGCCTGACCATTGCAGAGCAGAGGGGGAGGATCCCCTCCTTTGAGTATCTATGGGTGTTTATAAGCACATACTTCTGAAAAAGTCTTTAAAATCCATGATTGCATTAGGAGAAGAACCAAGAAAGGCAAAGAGACACCAAATAGAAATGACCCTTTAATAAAGCCAGTGGGTAAGCAGCAATTACCATCCTCTGGCCTTATAACTCCACATCACTAAGTCCCACTGTGATGCAGTTTTGGGGGGGGGAACGGCTTGCAGGCACCCACTGGAGCAGAGGGAGCTGCTGTCCCTTCACCTGCTATTTCCTTTTGTTTCCTCTGCACAGGTGCCAAATTCCCTATTAAATGGACGGCGCCAGAGGCCATTAACTTTGGAGTGTTCACCATCAAATCTGATGTGTGGTCTTTTGGGATCCTCCTGACAGAAATCATAACCTATGGCAGGATCCCCTACCCAGGTACGCTGCGAACTCGGGATGAGTGACCATCAGCCTCGTAGCACCTAGTGCCCCTTTGTGCTTGGGCACACACACACGCCCCCCCAAGTGTGCACAGGCACACACTGCTGTGTCTTCACACTGGCTTTCCTCTTCCAGGCTCCTGTGAGCCTCAGTTGTACCTGGAATAGGTAAAACCTATAGAGAGGAGCTGGAGAGGGGACAGAGGAGAGGAGGGGGGACCATAACCTTGAAGAAAGGATGGTGTCCAGATATGACCCCCTGTGGCAGGGGGGTTGGAGCTCTATCACAGAATCACAGATTCACAAGGTTGGAAGAGACCCTTGAAGATCATGGAGTCCAACCATTCCCATCCTGAGCTAAACCATATCCCTAAGTACCTCATCTACCCTTTTTTTGAACACATCCAGGGATGGGGACTCAACCCCCTCCCTGGGCAGCCTGTTCCAGGCCCTGACAACTCTTTCAGTAAAACATTTGTTTCTAATATCCAATCTAAACCTGCCCTGGCACAGCTTCATGCCATTGCCCCTTGTCCTATTCCTGTCACCTGGCTGAAGAGACCATCGCCCACCTCTCTGCACCCTCCTGGCAGGGCAGGGGAGGTGGGGAGAAGGTCTCCCCTCAGCCTCCTCTTCTCCAGGCTGAACATCCCCAGCTCCCTCAGCCATTTCTCATATGATTTGCCCTCCAGCCCCTTCCTCAGCCCGGTTGCCCTTCTCTGCATTTGCTCAAGGGCCCCAATGTCCTTTTTATGGTGAGGAGCCCAGAACTGCACACAGTACTCAAGGTGTGGCCTCACCAATGCTGAGTACAGGGGCACAATCCCCTCCCCAGACCTACTGGCCACACTATTTTTGATACAAGCAAAGATACCATTGGCTTTCTTGGCTGCCCGGGCACACTGCTGGCTCCTATTCAGCCTGCAGTCACCCAACGCTCCCAGGTCCTTCTCTCCCTGACAGCTCTCCAGCCAACCTCCCCCAAGTCTATCCAAGTATGATCCTTGGGGTCCCTTCCTGATTCTGTGATCAGAGTCCCTCATACCCCTCCAGCCCTGCTGAGATGTGAGCTGCTCGGTCTGGCAGGCTGCTGAATAACTCCTGTTGGGTTTCATTTCCTCCTAGGCATGACCAACCCCGAAGTGATTCGCAATCTGGAGCGGGGATACCGCATGCCCTGCCCAGACCTGTGCCCTGGTGAACTCTACAACATCATCCTGAAATGCTGGCGGAGCAAACCCGAGGAGCGCCCCACCTTCGAGTACCTGCAGTCAGTCCTGGAGGACTTCTACACTGCCACGGAGAAGCAGTATGAGGCAGAGCCTCAGCAGTAAGCCACCCTCCCACCAGCACCCTGGGGACAGGTCTGGAAGGAAGCCACCAGGCAGCAACGGCTCGTTTCCTGCCTTTCCCTTTCTCCCACGTGCATTTGGAGATGGGGAACAGCGGAGGCACGTGAGGGAGGTGGATGCTGCCAGCTCTGTGGGTATCATGGAGACTAAAGAAGTGGATGAGAGCTGGCACAGATGCTTCCTCATCTGTCTTAGAGGTCTGTGACTACTTCACAGACATCACCTCTGCCATGAAGGACAGCAGACTCCTCTGTGACCCACCTGGAGAAACAAAAGCCCCTCAGGCCTGTAACTGCAGCCCTGGGAAGAGGGGACCGTGGAAGGGTGCTATGGGAGGGTGCACTCTCTCCCCCCTCACCCCTCTCCATTTCTGATGCCATGGCCAGCAATACTACAACCCCCTTGGTGCCAAGGGCCAGGGTGGGAACGTGTTCTGCCTGCACCTCCTTGGGCCACACCAAGCCCCCCAGGCTCTGGAACAGTGTCTCCAGGTGGTGCCACCCCTCTTCCCCAAGTCAATAATAAAGAACTGGCTAACGACGGTTTCACACCTCTTCATTCGGGCATCAGGGCAAGAACCAGCCCCCTGCTTCCTGCGCCCACCCCCCCATCCCGCGGCAGAGGAGGGGAGAGGCACCCTGGCAGCTCGGGGGTGATGCTGGGGGCAGGGAAGGGGAGGGGGGGTGCCAAGCGTGCACCCAGCCTGCTGCAGGCACAGGCTGCGCTGGAGAGATGTTCGTGGTGTGGCCACGAGATGTCCCTCCTTCCCTGCAAATCCGGGTGGTGGTGGCGGGGATTATCTTTTAATACCTATTAAAACGCTTCCGAAATTAAAAAAGCACCCTCCCCGCTTTGCTAAACCCTTGTCCGAACAAGCTCCATCCATGCCAGCCCCACAGCAGGTCCCACACCATGCCCAGGACCAGGAAGGGTTCAGGTGCCCCTTCCCTGCTCTCTGGTGCATCTCCAACCCTCTGGTGGGAATGTCCCATGCCAGGCTGTAAGGTGGTGTCCGATCTGCACTGGGTTGTGGAGTGGAGGATGAAGAAATGAGGCACAGACGGCACACTGAAGGGGTCTTAGAGCCACGGGAGTGGGCACCAGGCTGGGACTCCCCTTTAGGTTAGGGTGCTGAGCAGCATCCCTCCAGGGTGTTTGGTCTTCTCTTTTCTACCCCATGAACCAGATTTTTGAGTCCTGCTGTAGAGGGGGCTTTTCACAGTGTAACAAGGATGCTACAAGAAAGAAACAGCAAAGATGATCCCTGCAGGGCAGGAAAAATACCTGCCCATCACCAATGTGTGATGCTGGGTTACCTCTGTGTGCGACCACTGCAAGGGAGACTAGAAGGAAAAAGGGCTGGGAAGATTCAGGGCAAATCCACAGGGACAACTGGGCTATCAGCAGCTACATTCAGTCCAAGGCTTTGATCTTCAGTGCTGTAATGTCCCTGTCTGTCACCTATCATGAGACAAAATCCCCCACCGTGATGCCAGCATCCTTTCCCAGGTGTTCCTGGCAGGGCAACAGTTGCTTCTGTCAACGTGAACAGCACTTTGCCTGGCTTCAAATGCTGGTTACCACTCCTCTGCAGACCTGTGACTGGGAGAAAGAGTCTGTAGTGACTGGCTTAGCACTCACAGGAGATCAAAGCCTCTGGAGATGGCTGGTTTGCACAGCATGGAAATGTCATTCCCTGCACCCTTAGGAGGGAAGGAGGCTTTCATAGCAGGAAACCTTTGTCCCAGCCACAGGAGGAAGGGAACTGGTAGAGATGACAGAGCTTTAGAAATCCTAGATTGAATGGGGACACCCTAGGGTGTCCAGGATGTTTTCACTGGGCTGGTGGACAGGGTTTTATGGGAGACCTGCATCCCTCCAGGACTGCAGCTGGAGCTGGGTGGGGAAAATCAGGGTCTGGAAAAGAATACTAGACACCTGTGCTCAGGAGGTGGGATTCCCCCACCCCCAAAGCATCCAAACCAGGAGGTGAATCACCCTCTGCTCTCTCAGAGCTCTTGTATTATCCCAACCATAACACATCTGATCTGCAGCTGCTTTCCACAGCAGACCCATGGGTGGCTTTGCTCCTCATGGAAGAAGATCAGTTTCCCCCCAAGCATTTCTGTGAGCCACCAGAAGTCACGCTCCAGTTCAGCATGAGCAGCTGGGGAGCAGCTGTGTGGCTGCAGCCTGGGCAGGGTAAGACAGACCTCTTCATCAAATCATCAGCAAACCCCATCCACCCATCTCCATCTTCACAAAGTGATCCCTAGGACTTGATGGTTTGCTTAGTATTGAAAACCTTTTTACTGGAAGAGTTGTCAGGACCTGGAACAGGCTGCCCAGGGAGGTGGTTGAGTCACCTTCCCTAGATGTGTTCAAAAAAAGGGTAGATGAGGTACTTAGGGATATGGTTTAGCTTAGGATGGGAATGGTTGCACTTGATGACCTTCAAAGCTCTTTTCCAACCTTGTGATTCTGTGATTCTGTGACTTGTGACCCCAGTGCTGGCAGGTCCTAGTGCCAATTTAAGATGTAAAAGGCTTGGTTCCCTTGTCTCATGGTTCCAAGGGACAAGTTGTATGCACCATACCTATACAAAGCCCATTTTAAACATGACATATTTATTAGTAATTTATTAATAAACGTCATTGGAGTTTTCCTCTCCTTGCACTTCACCTTGGTCTGTCATGTTTACCAGAACTCATGCAGAACTAGGAGGTTTTGACTAATGAGACACGATGCTGAAAGTAAATACAGATGAAAGATGCATATGACACCTTGGCTGCAAATACTGGACTGAAAACTGTGGCTCATTTGTGCTGGAGCCAGCCAGGAGGAAGAGTTACAGGGTTTCTGGCTAACCACTTGCACATTGCATTATCACCCAAGGCCAAGGAGTCAAGTATTGTAGCTCAATTTAGAAAGGAAATGGATATTTTTATGGCCAGTAGCAGCACGTGGCCAAGCCCAGGGTGAACATAACAAAGGGACTGTAATCTGGGCTTCCTCTGTGCTGGACACCATAGCTATTTGTATTCCTGCTGCACACAAACATCGATGGAGGTTTGTTCCCTGCCCTGCCTGTGATAGATGGATGGGGCAGACACTCAACCTGGCTGCATATTCATGGGTGTTTCCACCATGAAGTCGTTGCAGAAGCCACTGGAAACTCTTCCTTGGCTTAGGGGAGTGGGACTGAAGGCTGTGCCACCAACTTGAGTCTTTCCAAGGGGTGAAGTGAGACCAGGAGCACCAAGAAGAGCCGTTGAGTTTACACAACAGCCACCAAAAACACTGGGGAAGGGATCTCATGGCTTCGCTGTAGCAGAGATCATTCAGCTGGAGACAAAAGGACCTGCACTCCAGAAGGCATCCTGGACACACACATCAGGGACTTCTAATTTCTTCCCCAGGTGGCATTTTCAAAGACCATTTGAATGGTCTTTCAAATTCTCCTACTGAAAGACTCAGACTGTTGTTACCAGTCTTTGATACTGCTCTCCCATGCAACCTTGGTCCCATTACCTCATCCCCATACTCTCTGTGAATCACAGAATCATTCAGGTTGGAAAAGACCTCCAGGATCATCCAGTCCAACTATCCCACTACCACCTCTATCACTCCCTAACCATGTCCCTGAGTACCTCATCCAACCTCTCCTTGAACACCCCAAGGGATGGTGACTCCACCACCTCCCTGGGCAGCCCCTTCCAATGCCCAATGGCTCTTTGGGAGAAGAAATGTCTCCTCATTTCTAACCTGAACCTCCCCTGGCACAACTTGCAGCCATTCCCTCTCCTCCTGTCACTGGGTATCTGTGAGAAGAGGCTCAGCCCCAGCTCCCCACAACCTCCTTCCAGGGAGCTGGAGAGAGCAAGGAGGTCTCTCCTGAGCCTCCTCTTCTCCAGGCTGAACACCCCCAGTTCTCTCAGCTGTTCCTCATCACACTTGTGTTCCAGACCTTTCCCCAGCTTTGCTGCCCTTCTCTGTACATGCTCCAGGGCCTCAATGTCTTTCTTGTAGTGAGAAAATTCTCCTGTGCAGGTAATGCCTCATCTTCTGCTGGTGTTGACTTCACCTACCTGTTGGCAAGTGTTTTGAGGCACTGGAGGCTCCTGCGCTATTTCTCAGCTCTCCAATTAGCAGATGTGGAAACAGCCCCATGGCTGCACTGTCACATCTCAGCCAAGCAGAAAATGCCTCTGGAAACTTGGACCCAGGCTCAAGGGGGTTGAGACAGGCATGGAAAAATCATCAGGTGCTCAGAAAAGAGAGGTGGGAGCCAGAGGGAGAGGAAAGGAAAACCAGTGAGCGGGCAGAGCCGGGGGGGAGCCACAGCAGCGCTGAGGAAATCAGCTGTTTTCTCTGGTGTCTGGTAAGGTGTGAGCTCCAGCTGAGGCTTTTCCCATAACCCAGCCATTCATGGCAACGTGGGTATTTCTCCTGCCTGATAAAAGACTCGGCATAGCACGCACTGCAGCCTTTCCTGGATGTCTTTCGGAAGCCGGGTCAACATCGGAGCAGGACAAGGTTACATGAGGCTGAAGAGAGGAGGAAGAAGGAAGAGGTGGGAGCACAGGGCCCTACCCATGGGATCAAGACCTAAGGCTTCTCAGGGAAGGCTCCTCTGCCCAATTCTTTCTCCCTGTGCTGCGTTAACACCCTGAACTGCCTGACTCCAGCTCAGGCCACAAGCCTGACTCAACCTGGGGCAGCCACAGAGAGGAAAAGTCCATTACATTTCCAGCTTGCCAGCACATAGGGGAGCTGGTAGCATTTTTGGGAAGAATGTTGCCCAGCAGAAGGAGATCCCCATCTACTTTTACAGCCCACAGCTGGACCCTGGAGCTGGTGTGAAGGAAAAGCAAAGCAGCGGCCTGTCAAAGCCTTGTCCTGGGAAATGAGCTCTTTTGCAAGGCCAACCCCATGCTTGGCTCTTGTTTGCCCTCAGCAGAACAAGGGCAGACAGGCACAGCCTCACCAACAGCCCACACTGGTATGTGCCAGCAGCTCAGGACCTCTCCCAGCTTGACAAAGAGCTTAGCACCCTGAGGATTCCAGTGTCCCCACTGGCTCTGTGCAGGACAGGGTGCCTGGAGTTTGCCACGCTGCCACCAAAAAGCCAGGCAGGGCCACTGGCCAAGGGAGGTGGTGAGGAGCCCTCACCTTGCTCTGTTTTACCTCCACCCACACGCAGCAGAGCAAATATCCCCTGGCAAACAGTGCAGAGCAAACAAGGGCATCAATGTCCTGCCAGCCCGAGCCCTGGTCTCCAAGCTGCTCCATCTAAAGGGAACAATGGCCACATTTTTTGCCAGGAGGGCCCCCTCCCTGGCCAGGCAGCTGGCTAGCCTAGAGTTTACAGTCCAAGGAGACTTCATCTAGCTTGCTTCTCCAAGAAAAAGTCATGGTTCAGAGCATCCCCGAGGACTGGTGCTGGTCCAGACTGGGTCTGAAAGTTGTGGGTGGCCATCCCTGAGCACCCCGTAGCCAAAGGAGAGGCTGGGGCCATGTGTCACAACCAGGCTGTGTGGGTGGCAGAGAGATGTGTTAATGATGTGAGGCAGAGACAGAGTCTTCAGCAAATCTGCCTTAAGGAAAGGCCTCTCCATCCCCACTGGATGCTCAGTGTAACATCCCGTCTCTGCCAGCAGCCAGATAAACCCTCTGTAGATAATGAGGCCCTGGGCAGCCTTGTGTAGCTCCAGGCCTGGAGGTTGGTGGCCCTGCCTGTGGCAGGGGGGTTGGAGCTCTGTGATCCCTTCCAACCCAGAACCAGCCTGGGATTCTATGATTCTATGATTTTCTTTATACACCCAGGGACCGTAGCTGCTCAGGAGAGGTTTGTGACATGTGTCACAGACACTCCCTTCAGTCCTGCTGGGCTGCCTGCAGGAGAGCTGGAGCTGTTTCTGGATGACTGCCCATCCTTCAGTGGGTTGAGTCAGGTGTTACACCACCGGCCCTGGCTCAGAAAGTCTCTAAATCGCTGATTCCCTTGTTCTGCTCTCCCAGGGCTCTTGTTGTGTGTTTCCCCTCTTCTGCCCATGGCATCTGCAATTGCCCATGCCTGGAGACAGGTCTTGCTATGACCTGCCATAGGTGCTCTTTTTCTAGGCTGCCTCCAGACCTCCTTCCCCCAGAGTTTCTTTCCCTACCAGTCTGCTCAAGGTCACTCCCAGTTAAAATTAGCAGCTTATTCAGTGTCAGAGAGAAAGGACAGCCGATTTTCCTGGCCTGCTGTCAATCCTGGTGTCAGGGCATCCAACTCCCTTGGAGCTGAGGGACCCTGTGCTTACCCTCATCACAGCCATGAGCAAAGGACCTACACCCAGTTCACCCCCCCCCCCCTCCTTCTGCCTTAAGTTTGAGCTCCAGCTCTGTGCCAGCAAAGCAGCAGGAAGGAGCATCTATCTCCCTGGAGCCTCCAGTTTCCACAG
Organism: Gallinula chloropus; assembly: GCF_964237585.1. Lineage (NCBI taxonomy): Eukaryota > Metazoa > Chordata > Aves > Gruiformes > Rallidae > Gallinula > Gallinula chloropus. The sequence continues at coordinate 119,697,592 of NC_140087.1, read as the reverse complement.
CCACCACCCTCTGAATGCCAGGCATCACCCTCATCATACCCAGGCCAGATGTGTTGCTGGTCCTAATTGTCTCTGCGATAGCAAGAGAGTTCCCCCAGCCTTTCAAAGATATATTTAACTCGTCCTCACCTGATCCCTCTTCCCAGCCTTATCCTTCTTTTTTATTATTATTATTCCTCTTTTTCCAGGGCAGGCTGAAACCACAGGGTGGAGACAGCACAAAGACAGACATGGCAGGGTGATGGGAGGCTTTTTTTGTGGTCATTCCCCAGCTCAGAGTTGGGGATGCTCAGGAGTGTGATGATCCCACCAGGAAAGGACACAGAAAGTAAAGGGAACTAGGGAAACAACCCTAGAAACTTGTCTTTCTTTTAATATATACAGCCAAATTTGGTCCCAAGGAGGAAAAGTGGTCTTGACTCCCTCATGTATCAATCAGGGCATCTCCTCCAGGATGGACTCAGCCCTCAACCAGAACGTTGGAGCATGAGGCACTGGTAGGTGATGTGGGCAATGAAGCAATGGCAGGCAAAAAGTGGAAGTCCTTGCAAGGAGGAATGAAGGAGCCTTGCACTTGGATGAAAATCCCTGAGGTGGCACTGCTTAACAGAGGATATTCTTCAAAAATAGAGGTATACCTGTGATTGAAAAGGAAGCTGTAACACCCCAGGCTTTTCTTATCACTGTGTGCTCCTTGAAAATATCAGGACAAACCCAAAATTTTCACAGAGAAAATAAAATCACTTGAAGTTGTCAGGCAGAGACAACTGTTGGGATTGAGGGTTAACCACAATGGAGGTGTAGGAGAGGCTCATACTAAAGAAGCCAGGGGTTTGGTGGACTTAAGAAGGCAAAACATGGATATTTCAAGAGGTAAATTCCCAGCCTAGTGCTTAGAGGGTGGCTACTGAGGTGGAACTCCTGTGCTACACATCTGCAAAAAGGGGAAGAGCTGGAAAGGATGAGGTTAAGAGAAGCTGTCCTGCACTAGCAGAGCATCATCATCTGGGTTTAGAGAGCAGGGCTTTGGGGACATGGTACCTTTGTCTGCAGAGCAGAGGTGCTCCAGCCTTCAGATCATCTCCACGGCCTCCTCTGGACTCACTCCAACAGCTCCGTGTCCTTCTTATATTGGCAACCCCCCAGCTGGAGGCAGCACTGCAGAGGGGGGGTCTCCTCAGAGTGGAGCAGAGGGGTAGAATCTATCCCCAGACCTACTGGTCCTGGGATGCAGCCCAGGACATGGGTGGCTTTCTGAGCTGCCAGTGCACATTTCAGGGTCACGTTGAGCTATCATGTCACAAATGTGATACCCCAGCACCCCCAAGTCCTTCTCCTCAGGGGCTGATCTCCATCCATTCTCCACCCAGCCTGTCATTGTGCTGGGGTATCACGTTTATACTCAACAATACAACTTTCTTTTGCCCTTGGAAGGGCCTGAAACATTCCTGCTTCTGGATTTAAACACGGGGGTGGTCACCATTTCTCCATCCAGGGCCAGCAGGCAGCAACAGGAAGCTGGGGTGCAATTGCCAACTTGTAGTGAAGTCTCTGAAGGATAAAACCAATAAATGCCATAAGGAGAGTCACACTTTGAGGAAGGTTCAATGCACATAACTGTGAGGCCTTTCACATGGACCCACTTGACCAGAAATGGGAGTCATAGCCACATTGGTGTCTGGGAATGAGGACACCGAGTCTGTACCTATGTCCTCCTGCTGGCATTTGATGCTCACAGATCTGCATCCCTCTGTGGGCAATGTTAACAGGGGCTGCAGTCAGTTTTCCAAGTTTTCCTGGAATTTGAGTGTCTGCCTGGAGACTCTGAGCAAATAGTGGAGGAACAAGCCCAGAGCAGGAATTTCAGTCTGTTTCCAAGTAGAGAGCAGCGTGTCGGAACCCAGCCCAGAGCTGAGCTCACCTATTTTATTTGGGAAGAAACCCTTGCATGAAAGATCTGGCCTGGCCTTCACATGCTCCTCTCCACCTGACCCACAAGTTTGGTGTGGCAACCAGGCCCCCAGCTTACCCATAGGCATCTATGAGGAAGGGTAAAGGCTGGAGCTATATGGGGCAGTGCTCATTGCTGAGGGGATATCCTGCTTGCAAAGAAGGAAGGGAGAACACAGAGCACCTACAAGCCAGAAGGATAAGCCTTGTCTGGGGCACGTGCTCTTGCAAGCAGAGGTATGTTCAGCTGCTCTGGGCACATAAATGTGAGAGCATTTGCCCCACATTTTCTTATCCAGATCAAACTTTCAGAACAACTGGCCTGGCCTGGCCAGGAGTTCAGAAATTAATATCACAATGAGCCCTTCTACACTTGAAATTGGACCCTGCCCTGCAGCGTGTGCTCTGACCTTCCATCTTTATCAGCACCTTGCCTTTGCCAACTTTCATCTAGTGACCTTTGCCTTCACCATCTTCAACCAAGGATCTCAAAAGCCTTCCTTCTGCAGGAGAAACACTGTTAGTGCTGGTCTGGGTGGTGTTGACCCTATAGTACCTTAAACTTTTTGGGCCCACTCGTGACAGCTATGCTGGGAAACAATAAAGCACCTGGCCTGTCCTCTGGCCCTGAGGCCAGGTGGTCTGGCATGGCCACATCCACCCTATCAAATCCTCTAAGCCTCCAGAAGAGGGTGAACATACCCAAAATACTTTCTGGGAATGCTCCCTGTTGTGTGTTGCCTCCAACCCAATGCCCAGGGATTGTTTGGGTCTATACTATTTGAGCTGGGCCAAGCTGATGCTAGGGGAATATTAACACTTTGACAGTGCAGATGATCAAATTGCTGGCTGTGTTGAATTTACTAGTACAGATATATCCACTGAGCCCAATTTTGCTGGAAATCACAAGCATCTGGTGGACAGAACCACCTTGCTCCATGGGCCAAAACTACAGAGGCGCCCAACTGGATAGACTGGGGAAAGCCACCTCTTCCATCTATGAAGTGGCAATTATTTACCCTGGGTGATTAGATGCTCATCTAGGTTCCCAGCCCTGGATCTATATGGGCTGGGAGCCCCCTGTGTATCTCTAGATCTCCTCTCCTTGGGCTGTGCAAGTTCGCCACACAGCTCACGGCGCACCGTAGGTGGTCCCCCAGCCCCACCGCATGGTCGCTTCCCTCTGATAACTCCCAGGTCTTAAAGGTCAACCCAAGGGCAGCAGGGGGACATGTATCAACCAGCTTCGACATGCTGCACTCCAGGAGTAGCTGTGTTTAAACCCAGCGACTCTCTGATCTTCAATAACCTGGCAGCAGCTTGTAAACAGTGGGCTTGATGTGATAGCATCCTCAGTGAGCGATTTGCACCCTTCCTCCCCCCCCGCCACCAACCCTACTGCCCTCTTTGCACTCCCTCAGACCAAGGAAGAGCCACACTCAGGGCCAAAATTGCTAAGAGAGGCTCAACTTGTGTCTGAGGGTCAGCTAAGATGGGCTGGGGAGCTGGGGAAGGCTGAAGGGGTGGAAGCACATGTGTGCTCTACATGCACAGGTACTTCTAAACCATTGGCTTGGTTTGTCTCTTAGGTATTTAGTCTGAAAAGAGTGGGATGGTAGAAGACTGCTGAGCCTTCAGCATGTGCCTGTAACATCTTAGCCCAAAGATGTGACCTGCAAACCTAAAGCTTTGCTGGGGTAAAAGCAACACTCCCACCAGACTGGTGGTGTGAACACATCAACTATTTGCCAGCCTCAGCTCTGTGCACCCCAGTAAGGAAGGGCTGAGCTCCAGGGGTGGGCTGTGCTTTGCTCAGAGGGTTTCTCACTGTCTTGTCACCCCTTGGATGCAAAGGATGGGGTATTGGGATGGTTCAACACGGGGGAAATGCTCAGACTCAGCAAAGGAGATAGACCAAGGGAAAGGGGACCACCACATCGCTGTCTGTCACATTGAATCACTGAATCACAGGATGATGGGGATTGGCAGGGACCTCTGGAGATCAGCCAGTCCAAGCCCCCAGCCAGAGCAGGATCACCTCCAGCAGGCTGCACAGGACAGCATCCAGAATGTCTCTGGAGACTCCACAACCTCTCTGGGCAGCCTGTCCCAGGGCTCTGCCACCCTCCCAGGAACTTACTATATTCCAGTTTGTGCCCATCACCTATTGTCCTGTCCCTGGGCACCACTGAATAAAGACTGACCCCATCCTCCTGACCCCACCCCTCAAGTATTTATCAACATTGATAAGATCCCACCTCAGTCTTCTCTAGGCTAACAAGTACCATGTCCCTCAGCTTTCCTTTGTAAGAGCTATCTTCTGGTCCCCTCATCATCTCCATAGCCCTTTTTTGTACCCCACCAGTAGCTCCCTGTCCTTCCTGACCCGGGGAGCCTGGCACTGCACACAAACATGGAGAAACCCCTTTTAAGCCTCTGCCTACAAACTGTCCATCCTGCTGAGTGTGGCACAGGTCGAGCTCGCCCTGGCTAGCACTGACCCAGGGGAGTCCCTGGCATGGTTTGGAGGTTATTATGGGTGAGGGACCATTTCCAATAGTTATTCTGAATGTGGCCATCCTTTTCCAAAGGCAAAGAGAGCTTAATCAGGATGCACCCCACCCATGCTGATTGGCTTGCCTGCAGGACCAGAGAACGAATGTACCCTCTGTGCTTCCACTCGGCTTCACCTGGGAAGAAAGCAAAGTATGAAGGCAGGAGGAAGCAAAGGGGTCCCCAGCCAAGTTCCCTCCCCCTCCACCCCTTTCATTTTTCCCCTAGCAAAGCAGGGAGGTGAAGGCCACGGGACAGAGCCCAGCTGCGCCGGGTTATTTCCAACTCAGTCTTCCATGCAATCCCCGCCGGCGGCCCCGCTCCTCCTCCTCCTCCTTCTCCTCCTCCTCCTCCTCTTGCTTGGAGTAGGACTGCAAAACAAACCTCATCCCCGCTCGCTCCGGTGTTGTTCCCCAGAGCTCAAGGTAACAGGCAGCGCACATCTGTGCCCTGGCCCCCCCCTTCCTGCCCACCCCTTGCCTCCCCATGGGAATGTTCTGTACCCGGGTGCAGGAGCGTCATGGGGGAGAGCTGCCTGCGTCAGGCTCTCCTGCCACAGGGACCTTGACTTCTGTCTGGGAGCAGGAAGGACAGGCAAGGGCTGTGTTTTCAGACAAGCGCGCAATAACGGGGCTCAGGTTCAGGATGTCCCCTCTCTGAGCCGATGACGTTGGGGTGATGCTACTCTGGGGAGTGGAGCAATTGCACTGACGGAAGGTGCCAGACACCCCCAAGCAGAAGGATGAGCAGTTGCCATGGGATATTTCTTCTAGATCCCTTTTACCTCCCTCCCCCAGGTAGAAGGGTTTGTATCCCCTACAAAGCCAAGCATACTAGTTAAGGTCTTGCTGCTACAACAGTGGGTTTACCTGCCATCCACATAAACATCCACTCTGCTTTCACGTGGATTATAAACATGAGCTGGGCCCCCACGACATCTTGTGGAAAGGATTTCCCCTGGTTCACAGCCCCAGCAGCCTGTTAGTGCTGGTGGCCTAGACCCAAATGAGGACTAGGAAACATTAAGTCCCTGCAATGCCTGGAGATAGATAGGTAGGTAGGTAGGTAGGTAGGTAGGTAGGTAGGTAGATAGAACAGGCTGCCCAGAGAGGTGGTGGGTGCCCCATCCCTGGGGGTGTTCAAGGCCAGGTTGGATGGGGCCCTGGGCAACCTTGTGTAGCTCCAGGCCTGGAGGTTGGTGGCCCTGCCTGTGGCAGGGGGGTTGGAGCTCTGTGATCCTTGGGGTCCCTTCCAACCCAGACCAGTCTGTGATTTTATGATAGATAGATAGATAGATAGATAGATAGATAGATAGATAGATAGATAGATGATGGATAGATAGATGCCTAGAGGTAGATGCAGAAGTGCACTTGAACCTGCACACACTAAACACAGGGTAATGTCTTGACCTTTGCTGCAGCCCAGCCAGCCCACCCTTCACCTGTTTTGATGGGAGTGAAGGAAAAGGGGACTTTTCCATCCTGAAAACTTGTTTTCTGGTTCGTAGCCAGAGAAGAAGACTTCCCAGGTCATCCACTGAATCTAAGGGTCTTAAACACCACTCCCAATCCATACTCAGCAAGGAAACAACAACGTTTGGGTGAAATCATCTGGACTCAATGACCTCAAAGGTCTTTTCCAACCTAGTGATTCTGTGAAATGCAACGTCCAACCTGCCCAGCAATGCTTCTTTCCCTTCTCTCGCACCTCCTCCTGTTGTTTCAGGGGATGTCTACATATCTGTCTGGCTTGTGAGCTGCCTTTTCTCAGCACAAGTCAAGAGCAAGAGAGGTTGGCTGCCGTGCTGCTGAACAGATATGGGTAGGCAAGAAACTGTTTGGCAGGGAGAGTTGACATTAACTGCTCGGGCTATTTAAAAAGGGTGATTTAATCATCTGAGGTATTTCTGCCCAGCTCCATGCACGGTACATTTGGCAGTTTGCTGGACTCAGACCAGGGTCTTTTATCAGGAGGAGTGAGGAAGGAAAGGAAAGGGCAAAGCAGATGTGGGTGCTGATGAAAAAAAGGGGGGGAAAAAAGAAAAAATAGAGGGCTTCCAAGGCTCTTCCATAAAGAAAAGCAAGGAAGAGAAAACAGATTCTAAAATAATAATATCTTGGCATGTTCTGGGCAGAGATACCAGCATCCTAGGAAAAAATAAATGTGTTTATTTTTTTGCCAAGAGGGAAATAAAAGGGAGGATGAGGGGAGGATGCTGAGGCTGTTCTTTGATTTGAAAATGAAGCAAGGCCAAAGAGCAGAGCTGGTCACTGGGATTTTTCAGCACGATGTTAATTTTTATAGCTAAATCAAGCTGGGCTTGAAACCTGCCAAGTGCAGCAGTTTGCTCCCAGGGAGAAGGGCTGCCTCTGTTAACATTCTGTGGTGTGCTACCAAATGTTTCTCAAACTGTGTGGTGAAGACAACCCCATGAATTCTTTGGATGGGGGGAGAATGGGGCTCGTGTGGACTCTGTTTTTTCTTCTCAGTGGTCACTGGTTCAGTCCCTTCTGCTGCTGAAAACGGTCGTCACCATGCAAGCATGAAGGGCCAATGTCATCCAAGAATTAAGCACTAACTCCCTGTCATTTGAGAGGGAGTTAGGTACGTGCATTCTTTTCAAGAAGTTAGCCATAAAGGCTTGTCTGGGAAGACTTTTGCACCATTTTAACTTTATCTCTTCAAAACAGCTCTGGGTTTTGTCTGAGCTGGCTGAAATTTTTCATGACAATCATTAATTCACTAAAAAAATGCAGGTTTTGGCAGATCAAGTCTCTTTGTAAGTTCAGGCCAAATTTGGCAAGCTGTTTCAGCCAAAAAAAGAAAGGGGGGGGGGAGAAAATTTTGAAGCATCATACCCTGAGTTTCAACATGAAGTCTCTTGCCTTTTCTCCTCTGTGCAATGGTTTCCCCTTGAAACGAAGCTACGATTCCACTTGTGAGAGACTAAGTCAGGAAACAGCAAGGAATGGTCTGGAATCTTTGGGGGAGGAGGAAGGGATTTGTCTCCCAAACCAGAGAATCATAGAATCATAGAATGGCATGAGTTGGAAGGGCTCCATAGAGCTCCAACCCCCCTGCCACAGGCAGGGACACCAACCTCCAGGCCTGGAGCTACACAAGGTTGCCCAGGGCCCCAGCCAACCTGGCCTTGAACACCCCCAGGGACGGGGCACCCACCCCCTCTCTGGGCAGCCTGTTCCAGCCCCTCACCACTCTCTCTGTAAAAAACTTCCCCCTAATATCTCCTCTAACCCTTCCCTCCTTCAGCTTCACTCCAGCCCCCTTGTCCTGCCAGTGTCTACCCTTTTAAAAAGTTGATTCCCCTCCTGTTCCTCTGCTCCCTTCAGGGACAGGAAGGCCCATTCCCTCCTCATCACTGCACCCTCCAGCTTACCCAAATGGGGATGCCAGGACACAAGGCTGGGAAACAGGCACTGCAAAGCAGCGAATCCCTGAGCATAAACCCCTGAGCAAATCAGGATGAGCAAGAGGGAGTCCAATTGCACTGGTACAAGTTGCAGCTAGTCTGGTGGCTCCTGCCAGCACAGCTTTTACTAGGCTGGGATCACAGCTCTTCACCTCCAGCTTCACATTATGCCGGTTCCCCTCTGTCTCTGCATGGATAAAAGATGACATCCCTGAAGCCTGGTTTTCTGGGCTTTTCAACCCTGAGCAGAGCTGTTTTCTTAAAAATCTTGGCCCTGAAGTGCAAGACTGTGATGTGATCATGCAGCATGAGACCCACCAGGTCCTTGAGGTACTCTGGGGCACCATACTTACGCATTTGCTCCACCAAAGACTGTGATAAGGCAGTGGACAGGGTGGGAAAACCTTGTAGAGACCTGATGCCTGTCAGACAGAAAGACCCCACATCATTTTTCGCCTCCAGCTGGGGACATGAACCCCCTGATGCTAAAGGTGGGACCACAGAGTTGCAGAAACTCCACACAGAATCACAGAATGTCAGGAGTTGGAAAGGACTTCGAAAGACCATCTAATCCAACCCCCCTGCCAGAGCAGGATCACAGTCCTTTGAGAAACTCACTTTGTGCCATACTCACCTGGCTCCACCTCTTGTCCCACTGCCTCCCTGGAGAACATATTTCCACCCCTGACAGTAAAAGCACCGATTCCTGTTTCCTTCCTCTGCAATCAGGACAGGTAAATCTACAGCCCAACATCCCACTGCTATATAGACAACAGAAAACTCCTGTGTATTCTTCTCTCTGACGGTTGCGCTGACGCCTTATTCACAGGTGGCTCTTTGGAAGAGGAACCTCTCTTTCCAGAGCCTTTCCTAGGCGGAATTTGTTAGTTGCTGCTTCATAAACAAGGAGTAAGCACATGCTCAGAGCAGCACAGCTTGCAGAAGCCAAAGCACCCCCAATTCTTTTATGAGAAACAAGCTGAACAGGCCTGCAAAGTCATTTCTGGGTTTGACCCAAAACAGGAAGTAAGAGAGTGTGGTTGTACCACAATTAGAGACAACTTTCTAATATCCCTTGTGTAGAAGCAGTAAACAGCTTTCCTTTCACCAGTGAATTTGATTATTCAGCTCAGTTCACTGGCAAAACATCAGCTTTCACTGGAAAATCTGAAGGGGGCAAGCACCAAGCCACTGGTGTCTGGAGAAACTGTTGTCTGTCTTTCAAGTAAACCTGCACACCCTGAGATCCTCAGTAGCTGCAGAGATCAGGAAAAGGGAAGTGGAGGGGGTCCCATAGGGTCTCCTGGTTTGTTTTCAGCTGAAGATGGCTGTACTGGAAACCCCCACATCAGCTCATTGGTGCATAAATGTCGAGTGTGGTCCTTTCTCAAGCATCCCTTCATGCTGAGGCACAAAACCTGCCACAGCATCTCATGAGGCTGCAGGTGTTTTCAGGGTGCTCATCCAAAAGACAGTCAGACAGGCTGGGTTGGATGTGTGGGTTTGTGGGGCAGCACTTCACATCCAGTATCAGTGCAAAGCTTCTCCTCTTCCCGGATAAACAACACTGGCAGGATGTGACTCTTGGTGTTAGATGTTTATAAATATCTGAAGTGTGGGACACAGGGGGACATGGGCAGCCTCTTCTCAGTGGCTGTGGGGACAGGACAAGGGGTGATGGCCTCAAGTTGGAGCACAGGGAGTTCCCCACCAATCTGGGGAAGAACTTCTTCCCTGTGAGGGTGAGGGAGCCCTGGGACAGGCTGCCCAGGGGGTGTGGAGTCTCCTTCTCTGGAGAGATTCCAGCCCCGTCTGGACACCGCCCTGTGTGCCCTGTCCTAGGGACCCTGCTTTGGCAGGGGGTTGGACTCAATGAGCTCTGGAGGTCCCTTCCAACCCCTACAGTTCCGTGATTCTGTGATCCCCAAAATGCTAAATACCCATGTTTAGGCATCTAAATTCATCCCAGATAATGCAGCCAGTGGAGCCTGGGGAGCAATTCAGCTGGATGCAGGATGCAGGAGCCTGCTTTAGTATGAACTGAATCCTTCCCAGGTTCTGCTGCCTGGATGACGTCTCCAGTGCCTGTCAAAGGACCATTAAACAGACATCGTGATATATTTTTCAGTGCAAAGGCAATAAATTATTAAATCTTATCCTTAGTCTAGAGTCTGATCCAGAGGAGATGTTGAAAAGTGTAGGAGGAGACCCAGTGTCTTGAGGTTTGGGGGGCTCCCTGCAGCACTGGGTTTTGCTTGGAGGAAGTGGCAAGTCCCCAAGGGCTGCTGGAAGCTGCTGTGTTCATTTCACCGTTGTGGCTCAGGGCAGCTGAGTGACCCAAGTGCACATGTAGCTCATGACCTCAAGCTGCACCAGGGCAGGGTCAGATCAGCTGGGAGGGCAAAGTTCTTCCCTGGCAGAGTTGTGGGGCTGTGGCACAGGCTGCCCAGGGAGGGGGCTGAGTCCCCACCCCTGGGTGTGTTTAACAGGTGGGTAGATGAGGTACTTAGGGATATGGTTTAGCATAGGACAGGAATGGTTGGACTTGATCTTAAAGGTCTTTTCCAGCCTTGTGATTCTGTGATTCTGTGATTCTGTGACTTGTGGCCATGCAGGGGCTGAAAGCCAAGCTTTCCATGGACAGGTTGCCCAGAGAGGTTGTGGAGTCTCCTTCTCTGGAGACATTCAAACCCACCTGGATGCATTCATGTGTGATTTAGTCTGGATGATCCTGCTCAGGCAGGGGGGTTGGACTAGATGATCTTCAAGCTCTCTTCCAACTCCTAACCTTCTGGGATTCCCATATGCCATATCTCAAGTCACTGAAGGAGATATCAGCATGAAAAGCATGAGGTTTTCAAGAAGGTTGTTTTGTTTCAAGTATCTTCCTCCATCTTGGAGAATTTAACTTTTTCTTCACAAAGGTGAGGACTAACAACTTGTGAGCCTGAAAGCTTGTGCTGTAATCAGGGAAGGTTCCGAGGAAACCTGAACCAACAGCGCATTTGCAGCACATCTTTGATGGGCAATGTCACTTCAGGGCAGCTCCTGAGGCTACTGGGAGGGAAAGCCCAAGCAACTAGGGCTGTGTCTATGTCTCTAGCAGAAGCCAGACCTTCATGTCTGTTGTGGTGTCTTCACCTCTTGGTCCTTCCACCCAGCGACTTCCATTTCTAGTTGTCAAGGTGCTTTTGGAGCATTTCTTGGTTCAGATGGGTTTGTTTCCAGGAGGGTTAAAGGGATGATCAGCTCCTGTCCTGTCCTTGAGAAATAACATTCATTGCAATCAACCCTTGGTCATGAGACACAGGAAGAGCAGTGAACGCCGGGGTAAATGAACAAAATTATGATGTTAAAAATGCAGAGGGGTTGCCAGGAAACACTCAGAGGATATCTGAAACACAGCAGGGGAAATGAGATGGAAGCAAGGTCTAATTTAGGGATGAACTATCCAATTTGCATTTATTATCCTTACCCCCTCTTGCCTTCCCTTTGGCCATTTTTAGATCCAGAACCTTTTTTTAGCTTCTCAGATGTCCAGGGTTTGTTTTCGTATTTACTCCAGCTACCCACAGGAAAATGATCCTGCGTGATTTACTGCCTGGAAAGACACCAGAGGTGAATGAAATCTGCACAACAGGGATGCACACAGCTTCACCCAGCAGCCTCTGCCATCAGGCTTGCTCCAGAAAGGTGGTAGCAGCAGCCCCAATGCTTCCAAATCCAAGTCCAGGGGCTTCCTGGACAAGAAACTGCATGAGCCAGCAGTGGCTCTTGCAGCTTCAAAGGGCAATGGGATCCTGGGCCCCATTAGCAGAGGGGTGGCAGCAGGGACAGGGAGGGGATTGTCCCTCTCTGCTCTGCCCTCAGGAGGCCCCAGCTGGAGTCCTGTGTCCAGAGCTGGGCCCCAACACAAGAAAGATGTGGGACTGTTGGAGAGGGGTCAGAGGAGCCACAGAGATGCTCAGAGTGCTGGAGCAGCTCCCCTACGGAGAGAGGCTGAGGCAGCTGGGCTTGTTCAGCCTGGAGAAGAGAAGGCTCTACCCACATCATCTGTCCTCATGAAAGGCTCATTGCAGCCTTCCCATCCCTGAAGGGAGCAGAGAAACAGGAGGAGAATGGGATTGTTCAAAGGGCAGAGACTGGCAGGACAAGGGGGATGGAGTGAAGCTGAGGGAGGGAAGGGTTAGATGAGAGATTAGGGGGAAGTTCTTGACAGAGAGAGTGGTCAGGTGCTGGAATGGGCTGCCCAGAGAGGTGGTGGGTGCCCCATCCCTGGAGGTGTTCAAGGCCAGGTTGGATGGGGCCCTGGGCAACCTTGTGTAGCTCCAGGCCTGGAGGTTGGTGGCCCTGCCTGTGGCAAGGGGGTTGGAGCTCTGTGATCCTTGGGGTCCCTTCCAACCCAGACCATTCTACAATTCTATTCCTCCAGCTGACTTTGTCCTGGAATTTCGGATCTTCTACGTGGGCCAACTTTCCAAAGGCAGGATAGCTGAAAAACACATGGTTCAGCACCAAAAATATTTTCCAGGATAGATTTTGCTAGTCTGCATTGAGTCACCTTGCAGGTCACAGAAGACCATAGGGAGATGGAGCCTGTGCCCACAGATCAGAGACTTCAGCCTCCATCCCCACTGCCTTCCTGCATGGATGCAAAAGCACAGGCAGCAGCAGAGTCCATCTGTGCCAGGGAGCACCCGAAAGATGAAAAGCACAGCCAGACATCCAGACATCCCTCCCCACACGGTTACCTTCATGGTCTACGAGTCACTTAGGTTGTTGGCCAACTTCAGCAAGAAGGATGGAGAGGTGGTTGTGGCTCCTTCCTGGGAAAAAAAGGGATTTCAGTCAAACTTTCCTGAGGATGAGAGGGGCTACAACCCTAAGTCTCTTCTTGTCTGCCCAGCCACTGGGCTCTCCCTGCCCCTTTTCTGCAGTGCCACAGAGAGAGCATCCAATCTGGGGCAATATTTGGGGAAATGGTGGGTGGGGGTGGTGACCCAAACTGCTCTCACTAGGAAATCCCTCTGTAGCCTTTCGAGAGGGAACCTTGTACATTTGCAGCCAAGAATTGAGGCTTTGTACATTTTCCAGCCATTCCTTCTGGTGATAAAGAAACAATTCTCACCGCAAAAGAAGGCACAAAAAAAAAAAAAACCCCAAAACAAAACCCAAACAACCCTAAAACATTAAAAACTGAATTCTCAATCCCATTCCCCTTTTCTCCCTTTCAAAAATATTTGAAGTGAATAATTTCTGACTGCTGCCACTGGCAGAGTGAATGGAAACAGATGAGCCCGGCCTACTCAGGCCTGGCTAGGCCTTGCAGCTGGGAGGAACCACTGGGCACTGGGTCCCCTTTGCTCTTCTCTCAGATCCCCCATCACTCAGCCCAGCAGGCTCCAAAAAGGGGATGCAAGTCCCTGCAAACAGTCTCACTGGTTTGGGGGCAGGGGATGGGGCGAAATGGGTGTTTTCTCATAAATCCAGACAACGTGTATATCACTTTAATTGATGTCAAACTTTCCAGCCTGACATGCTTTATAAACCCCGGGCAGCTTTGATCTCCTTGTCTTTGCCTATAAATGCAAGGATTACAAAAACATTCTGAAAAAGAAAAAGGCACCAAAAAATGTCTTTCACTGAGGTACTTTGCTCCAGCAGATAAGGCTAATAAGCAAAGAAACCCCAGGTATTAGGAAGCAAGGCTTTTCAGGAACATACACCAGGGCTGAGGAGGGGAGGGGAAGGGGTCGAAGCGCCTGAAGGGTATTGATGCTTATGCTCCCCCTGTCATTATTTCATGGTATTGTTTATATCCTGGGGATGGGGATAAAGGTAGCTGTCACTTCTGGCACCGCTCTCCCTCCCCTGGAGATTACAGCGAACTGTGGCTGACACTGCCCAACGTTGTGTTGACTGACAGCCCCCCGTGGCATGGTTACTGTCAGAGCCCTCGGAGGGACAGGGGTGCCCAGGGTCTGAAGGGGAGGGGGGTTTTCAGGGAGAGGTGGGCTCTGCTCGGCCTCCTGTACATCCTCATGCAGGAGGAGGCAGCTCCTATCCGTGAGGGGCTCAGCAGTGATGGTTGGGTTGAGAGAAGGTGTTTTACCATCGCTTTCATGTATATAAGACTCGAGTCCCAAATGTTGGGGTCCCTCTCAGGCTTTTCAGTGCCCTGTTCCCCAGGGGTTGCTCAGGGATGTATATGGTATGGGGTCCTGAAATGCCTCCAGCAAGCAGGACAAGAGGAGTCCCTTTGCATGGGAAGAAGAGATGGAAATGGAGCAAGTAGAGGCTGTAAGAGTTGGCACACCAAGTCAGGACTCAATTGTGGATTAAGACTAAAAAATTTCTCCAGGTCAATGTCACGCTGTGAGCTGGATGTCTGAATTCCCTTTATATTCCCTTTATTCCCCATGGTACCCTTAGACAATGATCCACTTGGCCAGAGGCACTGAATGTCTGAAAGCTCTTGAGATGCTCCTGAGAGCTGCTGAGGCTCAGGACATCACAGAATCCCAGAACTTCAGGAGTTGGAAGGGACTTCAGAAGTTCATCTAGTCCCATCCCCCTGCCAGAGCAGGAGCACTCAGACTAAATCACACAGGAACACATCCAGGTGGGTTTGAATGTCTTCAGAGAAGGAGACTCCACAGCCTCTCTGGGCAGCCTGTCCCAGGGCTCTGTCACCCTCACAGGGAAGAAGTTCCTCCTGACATTGCCATGGAACTTCCTCTGCTCCAGCTGCACCCGCTGCCCCTTGTCCTGTCGCTGCCACCCCTGAGCAGAGCCTGGCTCTGTCCTCCTGACTCTCACCCTTTACATATTTATAAACATTGATGAGGTAACCCCTTGGTCTCCTCTTCTCCATGCTAATGGCACAAAACTCACACCCATCCGAATGGCATCAGAATCTCTGGTTAAAATGACTTTAGACACTCATGTGGCAGCCAAATCCCACTCCTGTATTGACTGGGGCCACCACAGCCTCATGCTCTGTGCAGCAGCAGACACCTAGGCTTGGTCAGCTGGATGACTGACCCGTGAACACCAAAACGTGGGTGTCTTATACCTGCAGACCAACAGCCTGCCCCAGTCTTCTTTCACAGGGAAAACTGCTCTTCTCAATCCCAGGGAAGCTGGGAAGCGCCTGAGCCTTTGGGGAGCTCTGTGGAGTTACAGCATTATCTTTGAAGTTAGCTATGAAGTTATCTCTTTGGTGCAGAGAAGGTCTCAGCTGGAGTGCTGGGCCCCCTCCTGGGCCCTGGGCTTCAAGGGAAAAAGGGGTCAGACTGGGGACAGGCCCAAAAAAAAAAAAAACAATGCAGAGAGAATGACTAAAGGAGTAGAAATGACAGATTAAGGACTAAACACTGAAATTGGTGAGGCTGCAGAGATGCTTGAGGAGTGACATCCTTCAGGAAAGGTGAAAGAAGGGAGGGAGGGTAGGGACTTTAAACTGGCAAGGATAGGTAAGTCTAGGAAGGGGAAATAGCTTGGAAAAGTCAGTGTCCTACAAAACAGGATAGGAGTAGGTAGATACAGTTGGCTCTGCCTTGAGGCAGGATGATGGGCGAGATGCCCTCAGGGACCCTCTTCTGATCCGCCAGTGCCTTGTTGGCTTGGGCTGTGGCAGCTGCCTGACAATGAGACCTGCCCCAGGTGCCTCAGGACTTTTGGGGTGGAGCAGGGAATGAGACCCATTTCTTCCTCACCCACACCAGCATCTGGCTGCAAGGCCACCCCCTGTATCTGTCAAACAACCTGATTAAGAAGTCTGAGAACAGCAAAACCGGGGGGATGGGACTGTCTCTTGATGGCATCACTCAAGTCACACCAGGAGAACTCCACCAGGATTAAACAGGGGCAGAGATTTCCAGCCTTAGGAAACACCACCCTGCCTGTACTATCCCAGGCTTCACCATGTTTCTCCAAGACACCTTCCCCTTCCTCACTTTGTAGGGGTTTATTTACACAAACAAAGCCCCTGCAAACTAAATTTTCCACTTTCCCCTCCAGTAAGACAGAGGAATGTGACTAAATATGAATATAATATGATGGTTTTGGTAGGAACACAGCTTTCACTAAAAACAAAACCAACCAAAAAAGGGGGAATC
Source organism: Gallinula chloropus (assembly GCF_964237585.1). NCBI lineage: Eukaryota > Metazoa > Chordata > Aves > Gruiformes > Rallidae > Gallinula > Gallinula chloropus. The sequence goes on along the minus strand of NC_140087.1, from coordinate 119,681,539 downwards.
TGACATTCACATGAATTAAATGACATTGTTAATTAAGATGATTTAAGATGGCAGACCGTCTAGAAGGGACATTAACTCTTCTGCTTTGAGGTTGAAAGCAAGCCCAGGTTTTCACAAGTCCAGATAAGTCCTTTTTGAGAAATGGGACTTTGGCTCCTAAATCAATTAGTCCTGCCAGCTCTACAAAGGGAAATTTACAGCCGAGCACAGAATTAACCCTAGACCTTGCAAACTGCATGTCAAGCTGCTGGGCACTCTCTCTCCTCTTTGCCTACTGGAGCAGCATTGGCTCGAGGAGAGAAATTACTTTGCAGTAATGCTGTCAGAGACCAAAGCAAATCTGATGCTCCCAGACATGTGGAGGGCACAGGCCTTGACCTGTGACTGTAACCATCTGCAAAAGGAGAGGATCCACCCACCTGAGCACCAGAGGAAACCGAAGCGTGTAGCATCACTGGTTTCCTGCTAATTGCCTCTGAGCTGGACCTGAGCTGAGGAATCACAGAGTCACAAGGTTGGAAAAGACCTTTAAGATCATCAAGTCCAACCATTCCCATTCTAAGCTAAACCATATCCCTGAGTACCTCATCTACCCTTTTTTTAAACACACCCAGGGATGGTGACTCAATCCCTTCCCTGGACAGCCTGTTCCACAGCCCCACAACTCTGCCAGGGAAGAACTTTGCCCTCCCAGCTGAGCTGACCCTGCCCTGGGGCAGCTTGAGCCCATTGCCCCTTGTCCCATCTCCTGTCCCCTGGCTGAAGAGACCATTGCCCACCTCTCTGCACCCTCCTGTCAGGTCAGTGTAGGCAGTGAGGTGGTCTCCCCTCAGCCTCTTCTCCAGGAGCCCTGGAAAAGGGTAGGGTTGCTGTAAGACCCACCAGCTTATGCCCATATGGTCCCGAACTGAGCTCTACCCACATCATCTGTCCTCATGAAAGACAGAGCTTGGACTCCTGAAGGGAGCATGTTGGACCACTTTGTCTGCTGGACAAAGAGTGGTGAGGAGCACACATGGTGAGGTTCATGCCTAAACAACCTTGTTAACATGACTTTTGTTTGTTTTAAAGATTGTTTTAAAGCATTTTCCCTTTTCTAAAGCGAATGTCTCACTCAGCAGCCACTTGTGGCATGGAAACACAAACCATGCATTGCCAGGCAGTCTGGTCTCAAGCCTGACTTTGGAGACACTTCTTTCCCGTCTGTGTACACAAAGTTTGGTCAGCTAGGGCCAGGCCTCCAGAACCTGAGTCATCTTCTTTGACTTGAGTATCTTGGTTCAGTTGGCCATGAGTGCACATCAATCACAGAATCACAGAATCGTTGGGGTTGGAAGGGACCTCAAGAGATCATCAGGTCCAACCCCCCTGACAAAGCAGGGTCCCTAGGACACCAAGTGATGTTTTTAGATGTCCTTGGTCTCCAGCTGCTTCTTCAAGACCTGAGTATATCTCCCACAGATCTGTTGTGGTATCTGTGGGATACCAGTTAAATATAAATGTCTCCAAAAAAAAACCCCATGTCTTGGGGTTGGAACTAGATGATCTTTAAGGTCCCTGCTAACCCAAACCATTCTGTTATCCTATGGCAAACCCTAGAGAATGTCGGAGAGCACTAGGTGCCTCCCAAGTGTGCATTAAATGGATGCATCCATTCAAAATAATGACTCTAGGCTCCCTTTCCAGTCACTGCAGACCCTTGCAGGCAAGCAGGCATGAATCATTTGACCTCTCTGAGATGCCTGCCTTAAACTGAGACGAAACTGCGCCCTAGAAGTGCCTGTCTCCCTTTGCTGACTACAAAGGGACCTCGGGGTGATTAGCTCAGCTCTGGATGTTTACAACGCATATGGCAAAATTTGACCAGAAGACTCTCACCCTTGGGCCTTTGCTATTCTGCATGTCCCCCCTGTCCCTTCCAAGGCTGGGTTTCTAGGAGAAAAAGGGAAAAAAAGGAAAGATGAAGAGGCCCTCCCACTCTGTCTCTGCTTACATTGTCCTTACACTAAATGGAGAGGATCCTAATAGGATATTTAGAAGAGGTTAACTCTTCAGAAGCCTCTGTCTCTGCCCTACATCCTGGACGCCTGCCAGAGCAAAGCCAAGGATAACAAACCAGCTTTCGTTCAAGTATTCTGGGCCAATTAAAAAAGACAAATTAGTTTGGCCTTATCTCTCCCTCCTCCTCCCCCTTCCCACCCGAGAGACAAGAGGGGATTCGCGGAGGAATGTTTCTCCTCTGTGATGGCTCTGCCTCGCTGAACTCTTCAAGGTCTATGATGGATGAAAGCTCTCTCTTCCATTATGCTTCCGACAGCCCACTGGGTCCTAATGGGATGGGGGGGGGGGGGGGGGCAGGGGCAGCAGTTGGTGGGGGGACCAGAGTGGCAAAGTAGGGAGAAAACTTTATGCAGGGAGTGAAGGCAACAGAGCTAATGGACATCTCTTCCCCGTCCAAGCTCAGGATGAGGATCTCTGCAACCTTGCCAGCCCCAGTATGAGATAAACATGAATTACCCTGTGCTATCTACCCTTTCCTTTTGTTATTCTTTCTTCCACTGTATTTTTTGACATGTAGGTGCTGGGAGCAGGAACTCAGGTATGGCCTGGCTATGCATGCCAGGAGGGGGGGGGCAGAAAATTGCCAGGAAAAGCTTTTAGGAAGAACTATCTGGTTCAGTTCTGGGCTTTTTAAAGACATCACGTGCTGATTTGACCTCTGCCATGGTGTGAGCTCATCTGCATGAAGAGCAGGGCAGAAACATCTGAGCAGCCGCAATGAGTCAGAGCAGAGCTCTATCTGCTTGCGTGCTCTTTCCCAACCCTGGCCACTAGCAATTGTTTATGTAAAGGGTTTAAGAAGCAGGGCAAGAGGAGTGATACATCAACAGGCTGGGCTGTGCTATGGCCACACGCTCGCTGCACCCAGGGGATTTCAGATAGGGCACCCTGAAATATGAGGTGTTCCATCTGAACCTCCTGTGGGTGAAGCAGCACCCCTGTGCTTGGGCCACGTTGATATTGCCCTCTGCAGATTTAGGATGGCTCATGTTGGCACTATTTGGCTTAGGCCAAAACTGTGCCAAGCATCATGCTAACGATGTAGGCAGTCGGGTTTCTGTATCTGTGCTTGGCACTATTGAATTTGTTGGTAGAGCTGTGTCCTGTGAGGGAAAAGATCACCTCATTCCTGAGATTAGAAACCCACTTGTTGTTCATGATAACACTGAGCTCTTTTCATCCCTCTCTTGCACTGTCTTTATTTCACAGCTGGGGAGACACATGCCTTACCCCAAGAGACACTGAAAGAAGGGGAGTTTAAATCCCATAGAATCACAGAATCATCAAGGTTAGAAAAGATCTTCAAGATCATCAAGTCCAACCATCAGCCCTACATCACCATAATCTCTAAAACATCCACCTCCCAAGCTAACACTGGAGTCTCACTTGGCTAATTGGTTTTCTGGGGAAGGCAGGGACAGGACCCAGCAACCACTGCAGATAAGCCCAGGGTACTCTGTCCCCAGTCCATGGACCTTGGGCTGAAGAAAGTCAATACATCCAAGCAGTTCAGGAGAAGTAGACCTCTTGGTTTCCATCCAGTCTCAATCTCCTGGACTCTTTAAGGATTTTGCAATATCCCACTTCTGTGAGTCTATGAGAAACACTCCAGGATGCCTTTAACAGTAAGGCTGTCCTTACAGAAGGAGAAAGAAAGGCTTTATAGAAAGTTTCTGGGGAAGTCTCCAGTCCCCTTTTGTGGGACACTTATAAAGAAGGAGTTGGATGCACCTGACTTTCTGCCCACATGCAGAGAAATGCAGAGAAGGAGCAGCAGACCAGGAGGCATGGGGACAGCAAAAGGATGAGGTCTCAGAGAAAGGATGAAAATACAAACCAAGTCAGGGGCCCACAGAGAGAAGATGATGTTAACTGCACTTCGTTAGTTCCATCTGATCTGGGCTGAGTTGGGTTTGAAAGGTTGGCAGGAGGTTGTTCTCCCTTACTCCTGTTTAATCATCACAACCAGGCACCGTTGTTAAATACAGGATGCCAGAGAGCTCTAGATTCCCCACAGCACAAGCATCTCTCAGACAATAGCAGTGCAAGGCTCCTCCTGCCTCACCCCAACACTTGCCTCTTTCCCACCAGCACCACTGGAGACCATCACAGAGAGGTTAGCTCCTGATCCTCATCCTTACCTTGGCCCTGCAGTGACCTGGCAGGCAAGACTGGCTGGGATGGTAGGGACACTCCTTGGGTAAAACCTAGACTAAGGAAAAGGGCTCATGAATTATTTGGAAACCATGTAGAGGTCCTGGAGATGGGAGATGTGCACAGCTGGGGCAGGGGTCATACTAGATCCTTCGTAAGGTCATTTTTCCTTTAAGGACCTGGTCTCTGCATAGTGTCTGCAGCAGCAGGGACTTTGCAGAGACAGGGGACAGTGCCAGGCACAGCCTTCCCAGGGCAGAGCTGTGACTATACCCCACGGGCAAGGCGCCAGGAGGGTTTTCTAGGAACCACTCCAAAGGATCTGTGGGGCTTGAGGTCAACACTGCAGCACTTTCACGTCAACCCCAGAGACACAGAGTGTAAAAGACTGTCAGAGGCACAGGAGCAGTCCCTCAGAGGGGTTCTGGACAGGCTATAAAAGGAGCTGGTCTCTGCTAAATTCCACAGGGAGGGAACATGCTGTAATTATACCGGTGATGTCTCAATCAACAGTGGCACAAACCAGAACCTTCCAGTTCTGCGGTGGAGAACAACAAGAGCCGGTGGGGGGAGGAAATAAATGCCTTGTGCCCTTGAAACAGGGAGCATGCAAATTAAAGTTTAGTCTGAAGCTCCACTCCTCTGCAAGCTCAGCCCTGGGCTTGGAAAGGGGGTGTGCACGTGGGGTGCTGGGAGAGAGAAACAGTGGGAGAGAAAACAGGAAAGGGAGAGGGGCGTGTGTGTAGAGGGGGTGGTGTGGGGAGATGCAAAAAGGAGGAAAGAAAGATTTAGGATAAACATATCCCTGCTGATAAGCAATCAGGGTCGAGATGGGAGGGGCTGGAAAACCTGCTCAGAAGGAATGAGTGAAGGGGCTTTCTTTTATTCAGCCACGGGGCACTCTCTATATGCAAGAGCCTGCAACCCCTCCCTGCCGTGCTGAAGGCTGTGTACACAGGGCATGAAAAGCTTGATGCCCGCCCCCAGGGTTGGGAGCTGAGCCTTCATCTCATATGGAGATGACCAGGCTGATTTCCAAAGGGTCTGGGTTACCACTGGTTCTGTGGGTCTCAGAGAAACATAGCAAGGAGAGAGCACAATATTGTGATATGTCCTAGGGACCCTGCTTTGGCAGGGGGTTGGACCTGATGATCTCTGGAGGTCCCTTCCAACCCCTATGATTCTGTGATTCTGTGATTTCTTTGGCATCTTGATATTGAAACTCTGTGCTGGGAGCCAACTATTTGTGAGAACACAGAGCAATCCCCATCGATTGCAGGAAAAAGGAGGATTTAGCAAAGGGATCCTGCACCCAGCAAGCTAAGATTGATAGAGGCCAACCACAAGGCATCAGGTAAACAAGAACAGTAGAGGATCTGCACTGCAGATCAGAAGCTGAGCATGAGCTCGTTGCTGTGAAGGAATCACAGAGTCATAGGGGTTGGAAGGGACCTCAAGAGATCATCAGGTCCAACCCCCTGCCAAAGCAGGGTCCCTAGGACAGGGCGCACAGGTCGGTGTCCAGACAGGGCTGGAATCTCTCCAGAGAAGGAGACTCCACACCCCCTGGGCAGCCTGTCCCAGGGCTCCCTCACCCTCACTGGGAAGAAGTTCTTCCCCAGATTGGTGTGGAACTCCCTGTGCTCCAGCTTGAGGCCATCACCCCTTGTCCTGTCCCCACAGACACTGAGCAGAGGCTGCCCATGTCCCCCTGTGTCCCACCCTTCAGATATTGATACCCATTGATCAGATCCCCGCTCAGGCTTCTTTTCTCCAGGCTGAACAGCCCCAGCTCACTCAGCCTTTCCTCACAGGGGAGATGCTCCAGGCCTTTAATCATCTCTGTCCCTCCTCTGGACTCTCTCCAGGAGATCCCTGGCTTTTTTATACCAGGGATCCCAGAACTGGACACAACACTCCAGGTGGGGCCTGACCAGGCCAGAGTAGAGGGGGAAAGGATGTTAAATCCACACTGGGAAATATAACTGGTGTGTAACCTGGGGTATGGGAGGTCCAGACTGCTCCATGCTGGAGCACTGGGTCCAGTGTAAGGCTTCAGGCAAGAGTATGGGAGCAAGGGGAAGGAATGCAGAAGACAGTAAGGAGGATGAGCAGGGGATTGGAAAACACAGACAATGAGGAGCAGTTGAAGGACGTGGACGGTTCACTTCAAAGATAAGACATAGGCTAAATGTGATATGTACCTCATTTGCCTGTCTAGGGAGAGAGGAGAGAGGAAGAACAGTGTCCCCATCACCAGTCGTTTACAAGAACAGGCTGCACAAGGAGGAAAGGTTGTGGATGTCTAATCCAGCTGAGGGAGGAGTGTTTGTACTGGCAGAGTTCTTCAAGGGCCCCTACCTGTTACAATATCCTTCTGTCCTGTTCCCTTTTTATTCCTCCAGTGCTCAAGATTTGCTCAAGATTTGCTCAAGTTTTGCTCAAGTTGCCCCCCTGATGCTCACACCTTGCCTCCCACAGTCTATGTGGTGATTTTAGACTCCTATGTAGCTGCTGGCATCTCTCCCCATCAAGAGCATTTCTCAGCATAGGAGGCAGAGCTCGGGAAAAGCATTTTCCAAGCAATACATTTGGCAAAAGTCTGTCCTCCAAATTTTCCCCAGAGAGACAATTGCACCTTGATAATGAAGCAGCCAGGAGTGAAACACTCCTGTAAAGAACAACAAAAAAATATGAAGAACATACTGAGTACTATAGAAAGGACAAGTCCACTCTGAAGAGGCAAGGTAATAAATCACACAGCCTTCTTGTTTGCTTATGGCCTGCAAACCCAGCAGGACCAGTATAACAGCACCAGTATAAAAGCACATAAAGCATTTTTTGGGTGACTCCAAGTTTCCTTGGTGAAAATTGTCGCTCTGGTTTCTCCATCACCTTGATTTGATGAGCCATTAGACTTACTTTGAGCAGAAGTTCCCTGACCATAAAGAAGCTCTTGTAAACACCTACCACACTGGCCAATGATTAGGTGCCAGGTCTCCTCCAGCAGTCTTTACAGGTTTGCCAAAGCAAATCTAGCTGGAATATCCATCTAGCAGCTGGATTAAAAAGCCCAACCCAACCCCATCTGCATCCTTTTCCTAAATCTCCCTTCACTTTTCATGAATCACAGTGTTCAAGGGTCTCACCTCCCATATAGCTCAACCTATTATATTTCAGGGTTCTAAGTATGATATTCACATGTAGCTCCCACCCATAACATGGCACTGGGCTAAAACATCACTTCCAGAAAGGCATCCACTCTTAATTTAAATGTATCCAGGGAAGAAGAATCCAGGTAGCCTGCTGACTATTTACCCTTAGCCATAAACCACAACCCTGGGTGGTTTGGCTCTGTTTTGCAGCCATGGGAAGACCATTTTCTGCTAGATTAAAGATATGTTTTGAATCAGGCATTTTTCTCCCCAAGCAGTTCTTCTCCATCTAGAGATCCATGTAGATCCAGGCCTGGAGGTTGGTGGCCCTGCCTGTGGCAGGGGGGTTGGAGCTCTATGATCCTTGGGGTCCCTTCCAACCCAGACCATTCTATGATTCTATGATTCTATGATCTCCTTTTCTGATAAGCTGACCAGAACAAGCCTTCTGAGCTTGTCATGCAAAAGCTTTTTGGATAATTTCCGTAGCTTTTATTTCCATGCCTGTTCTTATTTTTCAGTATCTTCTTTAAAGCAGTGATGTGGCTTTCCCAGTATCTATCTCTTCTTAGGTCTCCATCTAAATGGCTGGTTAGAAATGACAGGACAACAGCCAGGACTTTTTATAAAGGTAAAGAAATCAGGAGAAGGTTTCAGAAATGAGAACATTTTCTGCAGAGATTTTTTTCTTTCTACTTACCTATAGCAGTCAAGGAAATAGGATGGAAACACCTGCTGGCACCAGACCACAGTTACCCACACCATTGTTGGCAAAGTCTTTGCCATGGCCTTCACCCTTGATGAAGAAGAAGTTGAGCTTCTCACCCAGCAGTTGAGCTTCCCAAGACCTAAGTCCTACCTGGAAGGTGTGATCTACATGAAAAGGGATTGCCTGCCCACTGCCTGATTTAGCCTGGACTGAAGGTTCCTCCAATGCTTCCCCAGACTCTGGTCCCCAAGAGAAGTTGGCCAACTAATAAAAGAACCCAAGTGCAGCATTGTTGGGTAGTGGAGAGAGGTGGTGAAGGAGGTGTTGCTCAGATATGGACTGGTGGATGTGTTAGGTGAGCCATATTGCCTCACAAGCGTGGTTTTCTTTTCCATAAGGCTACCCTAACTGGGTTGGGGTCAGATCAGGACCACCCTGGCTTTGAAGCAACGTCAGGTCCCACAGAATATTGGAAGTGGGACCTGACATGGTTTTGGGACACAACAAACAGGAAAAGGGACCAGAGGCCAAGGAGTGCTGGTTTTCGTGGGCAGGGCTTTGCACCATCCTCTTCCGCAGCTGAAACAAAACCCATAAAGCACTTCAAAGTTTGTGTCCCACCTCATCTCCAGCAATAAGACAAAATCAGGGCAAAGACAGAGCAACGCTTCCCCAACACTCTCCTCCAGCTTCTAGCAAGTTGCATCTACGTGACATCCTGAGCTGGATGAACCGATCTCATATTAAACGGCCCTCAACAGACTGTTTTTCCTCCACCCACTGTCCAGTTGCTTTTCTGAACGCACATGAACCTCTATCTGGGCTGGAGTTCAGCTCGCCGGGTTTGATCCCGCGCCCTGGTGTCACAAGGCCAAGCTTCTTGCAGACGTTTGAGGTTTGAGGACGTGGTGGGGGCCAGAGGAGCCCTATCAGCCTTGCCCGTCTCTGAACTCCTGCTGACACCGAAAGGAGACGGCCAGACTCCCCGGGATGCTGAGCACAGGGGAACTGCACAGGCCACATCCCAAACAAACAGGAGGGGAAAGGCAGAAATTGGTCCTTGTAAAAAATGAGACAGGGAAGTAAAGGGGCAAAGAGAGAAGGGAAATGTCTGATTCATTATGTTTTGCTTTTGTCTTCTCCAAGGAGGAAGAGGATGGAGCGCTGCTGAAGACAGACAGAAGGATATTTCCTGGCCCTGCCTGGGAGAGGATCAGATAATGGTCAGATAACAATAGAAATGATGACTGAGACAAAACTGCAACCACTTGCTGGGCAGGGAGAGCAGCCAGCCCCACCACAGGCAGCCAAAGGCTGGAGAGGAAGTCAAGAGCATGAACAGCTTTAGTGCATGAGCTGGTTGGTCCAGGTAGGACCTCTGGGAGCCAAAAGCTTCCAGGGCTGCTGCACCCCATTGCATGAGTGCTTCAACATTTTTATGTGGAGTCTGAGGACACAACAGTGAATTCAGCCCATAGATGTGTCTGGGGATGGATGGTAACCCTTTACCATGACTCTTTCTGCACCTGATATCTCATGTTTCTACTCATGCTTTCCCTTCACCAGACCTTCAAACCCTGCCACCTGAGCACTCTGTTTGAACCCAGATCTGTTGAGTGTCCATCACAGTGAGATTTCCACAAATCTGGTGGGTGCCCCTCCTGTGCAAAGGAGCAATAAACCTGAAGGTCTTCTCAGGAAGATCTGCTTTGGTTCCTCCATTGCAAGTTAAACACGCTGTGGTCTTCACACATATCGAGGGGTCAACATGCAAACGTAGTCATCCGGGCTATGCAAACACAGATGCAAAAGCACTGGTAGGCAAATGCTGAAGTCCCAGGCTGAAGCCTGTTCTGTGTGGATGAAAAGTGCTGTTGTTGAATTAGTGGTAAGACAGGACATGTGTGATGTCATTTCCAGCACCAAACCTCAATGGAAACTGCTTCAAGATGTGTATGTGTGTTTCACTCATCTTCACCCCTGGGGCAAGCATGTTTACATGTGAGTACTCTGCAGTTGGAGAGCTGTGTCCATTCAGACAGGGCAATGGCACAGAACATGATGCTCACACATGTGCAGAGAGCTTGCCCGGGGTCAGGATTTGCAGTTCACTGTAAATTCCTCTCCTCTCAAGGATAAACTCTGACAGGATGCAAATGGGATGCTATGGATCTCCACAGGCTTCTTCCTGCACATCATGGGGAAGTCTTGAGCCTGACTCTAGCTGTTAAATGGGAGTTTAGGGGTCTGTAGCAAGACACGTGATTCCTTATCCTTCCACATCAAACAAGCCTGCTGAGCTGACACCAGAGCAGCTGAGCCACTGGGTTGATGGATGTGCAGCAGGCACTGATCTGAAGCCACTCAATGCTCACCCTTGCCTGGGGTGAGTCACCTAACAGTTGAACCCAAAGACCAAAATCAGCCCTGCCTTTTGCTTGGTCACACCATGAATCAGGCAGAAGCGAAACAAGTCGAAATATGAGTCGTGCCAGGTTCTGATTAATAACACGTTAATTATTATACCGCTTCTACAAGTGGCTACCGGATACACATAATATATGAGGACATATCCCAGCTGCAGCTTCTCTACCAGCCTACTTGGCTTGAGTGAAATGTGTGAGTTCGTTATTACCACTGGACACCCAAGCTGAAGCACGTGTCTGCAAGCATCTTCTGAAACTACCCCCATGGACAGGGTCAGGAGGGAAGAATAAGCATGAAATCCCATCAAGGAGGGAGTGGAGAGCACCTGATGTAGTCCATCATCAGAGTGATGGATCCCCATCACACCAGAGACTGCTCCAAGAGGGAGTTGCAGTGGGCTTGAAAATAGCGGTCCTGCTGCCTTTGGCCTTAGGATGGTCATGCAGCAGGGCTTGTATGTGATCAGCTGAGTGAAACCAAGCCACAGAGCTCAGGGATGATGCTCAGGTATGGCTCCAGACAGCCTGTGCCCTGGGTTGATAATCTCATCGCTGCTCTTGCAACTGCTGGATAGGTGAAATCTAACATGCTTAATCCTGCCTGGACATATGCTTCATGTTGCTGTATTTACATAAATTCAATATGCCTCTCTCTTGTCATGTCCCCTTGCCATGTTACTACTTCACGTGAGTAGCTTCATTTGTCCTTCCCATCCAGTCTCAGAAACTTCTTTAAGCCATTGGCCACTTAAGGATGCTAAGTTACCATCTACTTTGTGAAAACAGATGTCTAGAGGTCTGAATGAGACTGGGGGAAAAGCCACAACGAGAGCTCAACTAGTATATCAGTCAAGGAAAAGCAGCCCAGGAAAGTGCTGTTAGGAACAACCCGCGCTGCAACACAGCTCTGGGCTCACCCTGCCACCAGCAGCTGGGCCAGTCTGGCTGCAGAAAGCCAGGTCTGTACCTTTTGGGGCTTGCAGAAGGAAACAGAGAGGAGATTTAACCTGACAAGCCAGCACATTGGTTAAAAACGTTGTCCAAAGGTGGCAGCGGGGAGGGGAGAGCAAAAATTACATTCAATAAACCGCCTGCTGCAAATGGTCTGCTCAGCTTGGGGCAGTAGCCCCCCTCCATCACCCAGTCAGCCCTCCCTCTCCCCTCCCTGCCAGAGAAGGGCTCCTATCTCCTGAGAATCCCGATAAACCCTCCTCTCGCACCCTCCCCTTCCCCCCTAACCCACCCCCCCCCCAAAATAAAAGTGAGCTGTCTTAGTGCTAGGATGCAGAAACCACTTCCAAGCCAGCATTACATCAACATTGCAGCTGATAAAGGGATGCACAATGGAGTGTTAGACTAATAGAAAAACACAGCTCAGATAAGGCAGGCTCCTGATAGCCTGGGCTGATGTAAAATGCCATTGTCTCCCTCTCTGTCAGCTGAGTCACAGAGCGATAGGGAATTCCAGTGGCAGCGGGCAAGTCAGGGGTCAGAAACCACAAACCCTGGGTGATGCAAATCCCCTGGCCTGGGCACCAGTGGGCAGATGGAGTTAGGAGTGGAAGGATGCATTTTAGGGTGCAGGGGATGGCAGGAGCCTCAGGGATAGGGAGTGAGAATGAAGGATGGAAAGGGTCCAGGCTGCAAGACTGCAGCTGGGACTATGTGCAAGGGTGCACTCAATGCAGGTTCCTCAACACCATCAGTCCTGGCACAGAACCCACTGATTTTTGTGTCTTTTCCTTGCTGTTTCACCTCCCTCCCCCTACCTGATGCAACCCCTGTGTTTTCCCCAGGCACACTGAAGTCAGGGAGGGTGGGAAGTCAGCTGGAGAAACACAGGGGATGGGATGCTGAAAGCACTGCCCTGAAAAACTGCATTTTTCCCATGATTTTTTTTTTTTGGGTCAAGATCATCTCTTCCATGGAGTTTGAACCACACCAGGCTTAAGAAGGGCTGGTTCTTGTCTCCAGCTGCTGTCTCACACTAGTCTGAATGATAAGGTCGGAGAGGCATGGGGAAAGGCACAATGCCCGCACCCACCCGGGTGCCCGGAGCCAGAGGATGTCTGTCTCCATCCCTCCTGTGAAGGGCAACTCCCAAAGCCTGCAAAAGGGCTGCGATTAGTCCCCCCCAGCCGACGGGGTGAGGGTGTTTTTCCCTCTATGGGCTCCACTCTCGTTTTCCTGTGCTGCCCTTTGATCTCCTCTCACACGGCCCCAGCCTGTGAGGCTGCCCCAAAGGAAGAACTCCAGATTACGTGACAGGGTTATGTCATTTTTCCAGCGGACGTGCTGGCCTGGGCTTCCAGTTGAGAGGGCTTTTTTTAGTACCACTGCTGCACTCGTTGGCCAGAGACATCCCAGATAAACCTTGTGTCGGGGATGCTGCAAAGACCCAGTGCCCCAGTGAAAATCTTCAGTAGGTAGATGGGACCCAGGAAGGGCTCAGGAACCAGCCCTGGCCCTTCTCTCTGTGTTTGCTCACACCTCCATGGGGATATGAGGGGTTCAGAGCCTGCCACCAGCCAGCTGGTGCAAGATCAGCCCTGGCTGAAGCAGTGATATAAAAGCACATTGTGGGTTTTATGCTGGGGAATGAGTGCTTCCTCCTACACAAGTCTTTGGAGGTGGAGAAAATCTACAAGGACCTTGCATATTATAGGAAACATGAAATTCCAGTGATGGAGAATCAAATGTGGCCGAAGATGCTCATAGGCTGCCCTTCTGTTTTCATCAGAAGTGGAGACTTCAGCTGAAAAGTAAACAACAACCTGAATGTTTGTTTCAAACAACCTAAATGTTTGTTTTCAGCAAAGATTTCTTACACTGTTTTCTTCTGAAAAAAACAATTCTGATTCAAACCTCTCTCTTCTCCCAACAACCTGAATGTTTGTTTCAAACAACCTAAATGTTTGTTTTCAGCAAAGATTTCTTACACAGTTTTCTTCCGAAAAAAACCAATTCTGATTCAAACCTCTCTCTTCCCCCCAAACTAGTGGGCTCTCTTACCAGTCTAGAAGTCACACTTCTTGGTTATTTAGAGGTAGAAGCAAAAGCCAAAAGGTTGATGAATGCTAAAAAAGGACTGAGGCCCATCTACACGACTGTGAAGAAGCCAAGATGGCTAGACAATGATGCTGAAGGTGGAAGATTGTGGAGGAGACCCTGTTATGTAAGGACCTCGGAGTCTTGCATCTTGATCCCACCTAATACTCTCTTTGATTCAATAAACTGATGCTGACCAACTCAAGGAGCCCCCATGTTGGTCCCACCACAGACTCCTGTGAGTGTGGAAAGGAACAACCTGAACCTGGCTTCTGATAACAGTTAGGTGGATGGAGGGTACTTTCTTGTCATAGTACTTAGGTGCACAAGGAAGGAGAGAAGGTCTTCTCTGGAAGAAGAGAGGGGTGGAGGCTCAAGCCCCCCTTGCTCATCAGGACTGCTGGGGGTACAGTTGGTGCCCTGGTTGCATTCATTTGTAGATGTGTGCTTGGGAAGGACCAAGACAATTTTCCAGAAAGTTCCCCCCAACACTCTAAAGGCTTCTTCTGAGTCAGTCAAAAATAAAGTGGTACTGTGGAAGCTGCCCCACTCTCCCTCAAAACTCAATATCCTGGAGGTTTCCCTTCCTCAGAGGTTCCTACCTCTTGTCTGTCATTGATGGAGGCAAACATGGGAGGCAGTCTGCATGCACTGGCATGGATCAGGGCTTGTGGTCTGTCAGCATTGATCCAGGACAGAGCAAGAGAAGACATCTGGCTTTGTATAGAAACTCTGGAGAGATGTTCGCAGGAGAAATCCTCTGTCTGCTCTGGAACACCACCAGGAAATGGTCTAACACCTCTCTTTCCATGAGGAAATTATTAATGGCCACAGATTTTGCAGGAAATTTTTCATGAAGGATCATTCCACATAATCAACAGCTTCTGGAATGAAGGGTCCTTGGAACAGCTACTATCCTCCAGAAAAAAACATGCCACCTTTGGCTCAAGACCAAGAGATACTCTGCTGTGCCAAACTATAACCCAGTCCTTTAAAGATCTTTTGAAGCCTATGGGATTTCCCCATTGATAAGACTGGAGGGGTAACTGTGCTCTCCTGAAAAACCCTTTAGCCCAGTTCAAGACTCATGGGGAGATCTTTATCTGCAGAGAAATGCACAGCCTTTGTCCTCCTGCAAAGATCTTGGAGAGGGTTCAACTGAAAGGTTTGGGAACCTAAATTTAGGGCTTAAGATGGTTGACCTCACTGAAGATGCATTAGAGCAGCCAAGATGGGGCTGGAAGACAAAGGAAGCTGAATCCCTCCCTCCATCCCCTTCTGCCCACACAGGAAGGTCTCAAACTTCAGCTTTGTGTAAATCAGCTGCTTTTCACCTGCATCCTTTTCAGTATTCTCAGACACCTGGTGCAGACTCAAAGTCGATAGAAAGTCTTCTGTTGGTATTGCCACTTGCAGGAGGTGCCTTTCCATGACCTCTGCCTGGATAAGTGTGATCACAGCATCCCTTAGGATGTTCTGCAACACTAAAATAATTCCATATTACTTATTGTGAAACCTGGAATCGCCTTCTCTATGGAAAGCAGGCTGACTTAAAAAGCTTCATCTTGGAAGTGACCGGGTTGGCATCTTGTCTTACAGCACCAAGTGCATTCTCCTGCCCTGAGATGAAATTGCAAAGTGTCTGGGATCAAATCATAGAATCATTGAACCATCAATGGGAAGGGACCTTCCAAGGCCACCTAGTCCAACCCCTGCAGTGAGCAGGGACATCTTCACTAGATCAGGTTGCTCAGAGCCCCATCAAGCCTGACCCTGAATATAGAATGACAGAACCTCCCAAGCTGCAAGGAACCCATAAGGACCATCAAGTCCAACTCCTGGCTCCACACAGGCCCATCCAAGCCAGAGCATGGCACTGAGGACATCGTCCAGATGCTTCTTGACCTCAGTCAGGTATCTCCAGGGATGGGGCCTCCACCACCTCTCTGGGGGGGGGCAATGTCTCACCAGCCTGAGAGTGAAGAACTTCTTCCTAATATCTAACCCAAACCTGCCCTGCTCTAGTTTAAAACCATCACCCCTCATCTTATTGCTCCATGCCCTTACAAGCAGTCATTCCCAGCTTTCCTGTAGGCCCCTTCAGGCACTGGATCTTCCCAAAGCCATTGCTGAACATCTTGGCCTGTCTCAAGAAATTGGTTTTCCTAAAGGAAAAGCCTGAGCGTGGCCACCACCAACCTCCTGAGACAGCCATGGGGTCAGAAGAACCACCAGCAACCAGAAATTCAGGGGGGTTTTGCCCTGATACAGCAATTTTGGGCTAGCAGAGACCTTCCACCCAGCACTCATTGCTGCTAAATGTACAGCCAGCCTAAAAGTGTGACAATGACCTATCTGAAGGCAAGCAAGTTGAAAGCTCCAGGTTGTTTTGTTTTGCTTTTCAGGGAGGGAAAAGAGTTTTGTTTTCAGTCAGCACCTTTATGTCAAAGTTCAGAGTCAAAACAACAGTTTGTGGCTGTGAATCAATGTGAAACTACCCTGAGGGAAAAGGAGACGTTGCAGCCAAAGAAATTCTCTGTCAGGTGTGTTTGTTTAATAGATTTATTCTGAATAAAAGCAATCACCCTCAGAGTGTGTCCTTTCATGGATGCAGAAGGGCAGATGTGCTCCTCAGAGGTATTACTGATGAATTTCCCCCCATTTTTATTTGGTCTGACACATTCCTTCCCCACCACTCCAAGATCCATGGGGGTCACAGTGGGATGTCATAGCTACAGCTTCAGTTTGGGTGCTGGAGGTTGATTCCATTGCCCCAATGGGAATATCACCCTATTCTTTCCAGTGGGGAAGGCTTCCAGAGCTGGTTGTGGCACAGAAGGAGACTGGGATGAACATGGAAAAAGGTGGGGGGGGGGGGATGAAGATGGAGAGAGGAAGGTGAGCTGTATCGATTGGTGTGTGAAAAGCCTCCCCGGAGCCCCGTTGCTGAGAGACAGCCCTGGGAGATGCAAGGCTGGAATTAATAACTGCTCTATTGGGGCCCTGTTTGCTCTCCTTGCCCAGAGCCAGAGGACTTTGGTCACAGCTTATCACCCTGCCGAAAGCCCCAGGAATGCAGTCACAGGCAAATGTGCATGTTCACACGACATCTATTAATCAAACGGCTCCCCCACCCTTTAACCCTTTGCAGGTCAGGGAGGGGGGAGGAGGTGAGTGGAGCTCTACTTTGTGTAAAATCAGGGTCCCCTGAGTCTCTTCAGAGCAATTGGAGGTAGGGGTAAGTCTCCTGTGAACTTTGGTAAGACACCATCCCTGTCCTCTGCACCTGGGGCTTTTCTAAAGTGGTATCTCCCACCCCCTTCAAAATGCTTAGGAAATCAATTCTGATACCTGCATCTGAAGACATCCCTTTTTGGTGGAAGCTAAGCATCTAACCACCTTAAAAAGCCCTAAAAGTCCCACTCATTTGCCCTCAAATATTACCACAGACTTTTCTTCCTCTTCACTCTGTCCCAAATCTCAGGTGCTGTTTGCGCTCCCACCACAGTGGCTGTTCTACAGCTTCCCTCAGCTGCCCCTTGGCTAGGGCTCCTCTGCAGCTGTACGCATCCGTGACAGGATGAAGTCCATTCTGAACAGCACACAGCTAATCCAACCCACCTTCTCCCCAGCTTGCACCTGGGAGCACAGAACATCACAGGCAAACAGCTCTGCTGCAGCCTACAGCAGGCAGATTGACCCCAATTTGGTGTCAACACAGCAAAAACAGCCAGTATCTTGCCTGGCTGTTGGGATTTTTAGTCTCTGTGTGCAGTAGAGTGTATTCCTCCCTCAAAACATGAGGTTGTTGACTTGTTAGCAGTTATTTGGCCTGCTACATTACCCAAAGAGTCTCTGTAGGCCCTTCATGGTGAAGGGAGAGTCAGTGGCATCTGCCAAGGGCAATCTAGCACACCAACGTTAGGCTTCTGGTCTGTATCATCCCCTGGAAGACCTCCATGACAGAGAGACCCTAGAAAAAACATTACTTGCCAAATTAAACATCACAGTCTGGCCAGGATGCACGTTGCTTCATTGATTACCCCAAGACATCACCTCAACCTTGCCAACACCCCCAAATCCAGAAGGGTTGTTGATCCACAGGCTGGATCAGCAAGTCATTCAAACACAGACAAGACAGCAAAGAGACCCTTTAGGAAGGGACCAGGGATGTTCAGGTGCTGCAAGGTACGAGTGAGCGTGGGCAATATGTCAACTGTACATTAGAAGATGGGTCCTCACTTAGAGAAGTGAGGCACCAAGACAGCCTCCCAAAAGAAGCAGATGGGACAAGAAGCCCACCCAACCTAGAGATGGAATCTGAGCAGGTTCTGTTGTGGTGACCCTGAGCAGAGGCTGGTGTTGCTCCTCCCTGTCCTCTGTCCCCTGTTCCTGGATAAACAGTGCCAGGTGATAAGGTACCCATTTATAAAAGGGGTGGGGACTGAGCAGCCTCAAGAAGTGTGGTCAGTTCCCATCACCTCAGGTTTTCCACCCAGATTGGCATCTCCTCCTCCGCCACCACCACCAGTCGTGGGTTCATCTTGGGTGACAGGGTGAGGCTGTGGCTTTTGCCTTGGGTGATGGAGTGGATGACTTCTAGCCTTCTCACACCAGGAAGGAAGGACAGATTTTTGCTCATCATGTCTTGAGAAGTCTGTAGCCCTGGCTTCTGTCCTGTTTACCTTGTGTCAAGAGGAGGAGCTGATGAAGGGACTTGAATGAAGACAGAAGGCATCACCCTAGAGATGGGATTGAGTGTGCATTTGGTTCCTAGTGTATATTTGGGTTCCTAGCCTAATTCATTATATCTCTCAGGCTTGACTCCCATGATCTCACAAGCCTATT
>NC_140087.1:119523138-119658138 GCF_964237585.1 Gallinula chloropus | reverse complement strand
TCCATGCAGCTGATTAGGAGTCAGTGGAGAAGCTTTTGGACTCAAACCCAGGTTTCTCAAGGTCTGCATTAACCCCCACGCAGACTCTGCCTCTTTGTGCCTTAATTAATCCATCAGCAAGGAATGCAGCCCACAACTAAAGGGCTACATTCATTAGTGGATGTGCACCGTAATTTGAATGAGCTGAGGTGCCCTAATTCTTAGCTGGGAATATTTCTGATATTTGGTGGGGAGGAAAAAAAAAAAGAGGAAGAAAGGAAATCCACACAGAAAGAAGATAAAAAACTTTTCCTGTTGTTTTATTTCCCCTTTTTCTTCCTTTAATCTGCCTGGGGAGCTGGTTGCAGAGGGGTCAGGGAGTAAAAGAAAACACAAGAAAGAGGAATGAACAGTAAAAACCAAAAGCAATGTTTTTCCCTCTCCGTTTCTAAGTCCAGAAAACTTCTCCCAAAGTCGAGTTTTTCACCCAACAGCTGCCCTGCTTGAAATATGTATTTTTGAGAGGGGGAAACGATGAAAGGAGAGGAATGGCTGAGGGGAAGCGGAATGTGCTTGAATACAAATTGGACTGGAAGTGCAAAGGGGGTTATTATTCAGATAGGGAGGATTATTCCACATCTCGACCACCTATACAACCTCGTGTGGGACCGCCTGAATGAGATGTTGGCTTAATCATCCTGGTCAAAGTCCTCTGGCTACAAGCAAGGCTTGTTGTACTGTGGATTAACAGGGGGGGGAAAAAAAATTAAGGGATTTTATATAGAGTTTTTCTGGCTTTGGTTAGAAACCCTGGGGTCAGAGCAAAGCTCTGATTTCAAACAACTGTATTTTGAGTGATCCTGTTTATTCCAAGTGTCTGCTGAGGCTTTGACTCCGGGCTATTAATACAAAATAAATAATTTTCACACGAGCTATTTTTGCCTCCGTTGCCAGAGAAAATAAAGCACAGTGGCCACAGAAGGGACACGTGTGAAGAGCGGAACGGGAGCGAGAGGGAGCTGGTGGAGGAGGTTGGGGGGGGGGGGGACCCGCTGTGATTTTCTCAGCTGCTAAATAACCTGCGTTGCAGCGCTGGGAAAGGATGCCGAGCGAGACCGCTGCAGCCAGCACGATGAAGGATGCTTTTGCGACACGTATCAGGCATCAGGAGACTCCTGGGGCGTGTTAGACCACAGGGTTTTATGGCATCTAAATCCACTGTTGTTTGAGAGGGTGTGTGACCTGCCATAAAGGCAGCTTAGCCCCTGTGAGCAGTAGCTTCGCAAGCTGCCTGTCGCACCTTCTGCCGTGGAGATGCGAGCCCAGATGGTCACAGAATCACAGTCACAGAGCTGTAGGGGTTGGAAGGGACCTCCAGAGGTCATCGGGTCCAACCCCCCTGCTAAAGCAGGGTCCTTAGGACAGGGCACACAGGGCGGTGTCCAGACGGGGCTGGAATCTCTCCAGAGAAGGAGACTCCACACCCCCTGGGCAGCCTGTCCCAGGGCTCCCTCACCCTCACTGTGAAAAAGTTCTGCATGTTGGTGCAGAACTTCCTGTGCTCCAACTTGAAACCATCACCCCTTGTCCTGTCCCCACAGACACTGAGCAGAGGCTGCCCATGTCTCCCTGTGTCCCGCCCTTCAGATATTGATAACCATTAATAAGGTCCCCCCTTAGTCTTCTTTTCTCAAGGCTGAACAGTCCCAGCTCACTCAGCCTTTCCTCACAGGGGAGATGCTCCACTCCTCTAATCATCTCTGTAGCCTCCTCTGGACTCTCTCCAGGACATCCCTGTGTTTTTTATCCCAAGGAGCCCAGAACTGGACACAACACTCCAGGTGGGGCCTGACCAGGACAGAGCAGAGGGGGAGGATCCCCTCCTTTGACCTGCTGGCCACACTCCTTTTGATGCACCCCAGGATCCCATTAGTGGATGTGCTGGCACAAGAGCCTGTGGTGGGCATGGAAGCATCCAGAGGACTGTCCTTCCGTGCAGCTGGGCACAAATATCTTTTTTGGGAAGCAGCATCCTACCCCAGCAGTCCTAAGTGGGGATCCAAAGGATCCCTCAAGGAATCCCTCTCCCTGTAGTGTGGGGCCCATTCAAGCTGGCTAGGATGTGCCTGGACCCACAGTGCTTGGAACCTCAGGGCAGAGGAGCAAGAGGTCAAGAGATAAAGGCAGCGGGTCCCTGCTTGGCTGTGTTCCCAGCAGATGCCAGGGACGAGCTGTATTTGCACACCTGCAGCCAGGCTTTTTCCCATGCCGATGGTTGTACACTCATAGCCTGGGTGCCTTCTCCACCAGCTGCTTTTCTGGTCCCCTTTTAGCAGGTGGATGTCTTGAGCTCACCAGGTCTCCGTGTCTGGGTACCAGATTTCAGATCGAGTGATGGAGCAAAACAGGAGAGAGAGAAACACTCCAACAAACAGGAGAGAGAGAAACAACTCCCTGGGCAGCCTTGTGTAGATCCAGGCCTGGAGGTTGGTGGTCCTGCCTGTGGCAGGGGGGTTGGAGCTCTATGATCCTTGGGGTCCCTTCCAACCCAGACCATTCTATGATTCTATGAAATGAATGACTCAGTGGTGTGAACTAATTCTGCAAAGCCTCTGCAGAGGCCACCTGGCATCCTTCTCTTGTGTACGTGAAGGACAGGGCTATGAGGATGAAGAGGGGGCTGGAGCAGCTCTGGGGTGAGGAAATGCTGAGAGCTGGGGCTTTTTAGCCTGGAGAAGAGAAGACTGACAGGGGATCTCATCAACACTGATCAATATCTGAAGGACAGGTGTCTAAAGGATGGGGGCAGGCTCTTCTCAGTGGTGCCCAGTGACAGGACAAGGGGCAACAGGCACAAACTGGAACACAGAAAGGTCCATCCCTATGAGGAAAATCTTCACTCTGTGGGTGCCTGAGTCCAAAGAAAGATCCCAAACCCTCCTGGACATAATCCTGTGTGAGCTTCTTGAAGTGATCCTGCTTTAGCAGGGGGGTTGGACTGGATGGTCTCCAAAGGCTGCTTCCAACCCCCACCAGTCTGTAGTTCTGTGTCAGCCCTGCTATTTTCCTTTAAGAACAGCTTTAAAGCCTCCACCTCTTGTTTGCTGTGTGCCCCATAATACAGGGGCTTCACTGGGGTTCAGAGGCTCAAATACTATGGCAGCCTTGGGGGGCATCAGCAAGACAAGGAGAAGCCAGCTAGTGAGCACATGAAGAGGTTGCCACAAAGTCACAGCCCTAAACCTACACATATGTCAGGCACCCAAGTCTGCTGAGGGAAATGGAGATCTCTGCTCTCTTGTGGTGCTTACACCATGTCCCCTCTACCAAAACAAGCACTGGATGGACCAGAAAAGTCTCTCCCACCTCGTGCCCCTGCTGGGTATGAGTCATGGAAGGATGCAGCCTGACCCTGAGGTGTTTTGCACGCTCAGACTCACACAGACACAAGGAAGGACCTTCAAAGTTGCTGGATGAAGGACCTTGTGTCAAAGTCTCCTCCAGAGCAGGTGGGGGAATTGATTGCTGCAGAGACGTGGGAGGTGTTCATGGGAGTCTGAGAGTCTGCAGGGAGAGAATGTGGCTGGGAAGCTCTACCTGCAGTTCGTATCTGGGCCCTGTGCTTTTTGGTGTTGGTTTTTAAGGGTCTGTTAAACTATGAGCTGGTCAGTCTGGCTGGCTGGTTTGAATTATCAGGTTATAAAAATAAATGCATTCATTTAGGCTGCAAGGTCTCCAGGATGGGAGTGTGTCCTGCTGAAGGGGAGCGCTGCAGTGAGGTGCAACATCCCTGGGAAACTGCTGGGATGTAGAAGAAGCAGGCAGGCATTTCTTTGGGGAGGGGGGGGGGGTGGGGATAAGATTTAAGGATTAAATGAAATTTAAACACAATTACATAAAACGTGGTTCTGGATATCCATCACCTGCAGTTTTCTAGAGGGGATTGTACACAGGGGAAATTCACTGCCAGCTCACCCCAGCCTCGTCTTTTTTGACAGGTTCTCTCCTAACAGGCTCCATTTTTTATTTAGAGGAAGGAGGTATAAGCACAGGCTGTCGTTGCCACAAATTGTACAGTCCAGTTTTTCACATCTGGCAAAATCCAAGCTCATCACACCCCTGGTGAGAAGCACCAGCTTGGTTTTACTTGGAGACTCCAGGTCTCTGGACCACTGTCATGTTAGTGAGGTCTTGATCTCAAACAGAGCACCTATGCACCCCATAATATGGCTAAATAGCAATAAAATCATATGTGTCCTGGCTATCATTCCTGGCAGTGCTCAGGATCTGCACTTTCCCATAGGAAATGCATGGATAGCCCAAATCTGAGGTCCCACCAGGACCAAGGCAGGAGAGCAGAGGGGGCCAGCTGGCTTTCCCCAGCCCTGAGCTGTAGGTATCTATTAACAATTAGCTTTTTTGGCTCCACTAAGTGCACTCAGCCTGACTTGGTTTTATTGGCATCACCCATCTCCCAGTAAATGTGATAAGAGAGTCTGATTAGCCACAGCGTTCAGACTGGGCTCAGAGCTCGTCTCTGGCATGGCTGGCTGAAGCCTACGTACCACATCTGCTCTCCACACCGTGCTTCCAGGCCCAGGAGGCTCTAATGATGACTGTCCCTGTACCTCATTGTTTACTTTCAGGCAAGCATCAGAATTAAGGCTGATTTAGCAGCCCCTTCTTTTCCTTTTCATTTTTTTTTCCCCCCACCCGGCTCAGTCTAAACAGGCATCTCCAGAAAGAGACTTTTTTTATTGCCAAGACAACACATGATAAGGAAAGATCATCTGTCTGCTAGAAAATTACTCCTGCAGGATACAGAAAGTGGTCCCAAGGGTCTGATTCCAGCACAGGAATGGCCCCTGGGGAACATTAAAGAATTATAACCCCCCCATGATAAAGCATTTTTATTTTATAGGGTGATTGTTTTTTGGGGTTGAGGTTTTTTTTTTATTTCATAGCAATAGTCACAACTTAAAGATAAGAACAACATACATTCTGTTTAACTAGGCTCTTGTTCCTTGGTGTGGGGCTCTCTGTGAACTGGCATCCATCAAACTCTTTTGTGATTTACATGAATACCTGATTCTTCTGATAAGGGAAAGTGTAAGTCAACACAGTTCTGTTGTAATTGGGTGTTACCTGTTTAGATACTGGACTGCTATCTCAGCATCAGTTCACAAGCAGGCTCAGCTTTACCTTGACTTGCTAGGTGCAGAGAGAATGCCTCTTGGCTTTGCCTTGCCCCCCTCCCCTCTCCTCCCTCCCCTTCCCTCCTGCCAGATGTTGCAACAAGATGCTTGGAAGCATCTTTCCTCTTCAGTCTAGTGGAGGTGGCCACAAAAACGTTTGTTTGCAGATGCTAAAAGCTGATGTACAAACACTGATGGGGAAAAAAATAGAGAAGAAAATATACCCAGTTAAATCCCCACTTCATGTTCAGTATAATCCCTGGCCATGGACTGGTGGAGGCTGCTTGGTCTCACAAAGAGCTACCACCATATCCTTATTTTGCTGATATAATCATTTATCTCAGTGAGCAGCATTTCATGCTTCTGGGTGGAAAAGGTGTTACCAATGCATGCATGATCACTGCAATCACTGGCCCTCAGCAGGGAAAGGTTTCTTTGAGCTAGATGGCAGAAATACTAAGACTTCCCAAAGCCTGTTAAGTTTGCAACCTAAAAACAAACCAGGAAAGGAGCTCAAGAGAGGATTTGATGACTTCAGGACTTCTCAGAAGAGAGGCCATAGCTCCTACCCTGGGCCACACCACCTTTAATCAGAGGCCAGTGTCCCAGGAGATAAATGCTTTATTTCTAACACAAATAAGTGTGTTATCCATAGCAAGAATAACTGGAAACAAACCAAAACAAAATAGAAGATGGGAAGGTTGTGAACATTCTGAATCTCCCACCAACAGGGTCTGGGGGGCAGAGGATTGAAGGAATGAAATGCAAATCACTAGTCAAAAAAACCCTCATTTTGGATGACTACCCAGGGGGCTGCCCAGTGTTCTCTTTCTCTCTGCCTGATGTCCTTAGGAGAGCTGAGCTCAGCAACCTGAAGCAGAGAAGCAGCGTGGAAGTTGGCCATTAGCAGCAAGATGATCTCTTCTGCTTCTAGCCCAAGATTTAATATCAGCCTACCACATTTTTGATTTCCCTGGCCTAAGCAAGGGCCCCATCTGCCCCCACCCCTGCCCCAGAGCTGCATAGGACTGCAGGGATCTCTCAGAAGATGCTGGTAGAGGAGGCTGGAGACTACCTAGTGAGATGCACACTGGGAAGATCCCAAACAAGGGCTGGAAGAAATGTTTGGATGCATTTCCCTCCAAAACCAGAAAGTGAATCTGGGTGGTTAGCCACCTCCTATCTGGGGTGATACAGGAATGGCCAGAGGTCTTTTATTAGGCCAAATTGTCCTCTTGATGTCAACCTACTGGATTGCAGTGAAGCCTTCCTCACAGATGTGGGATCCAGGTCTTTGAAAAGAGTCAGACTCAAAGTCTGATCCTCCTTCAGCCTCCCCATAAGCTTCTGCTCAATGCAAACCCTTGGTTGAGTCCCTCTCATCCAAATGTTGGTCCTAAAACACCATCTTGGCCATGCTTGGCCAAGGCCCATCCTTCTGAAGCTATTTAGAGGTTGGGTGGGCACCTCTTGGAAAGTGGAGGTCATGGATCTGTTGGCCTTAGGAATCCTCAGAGGCTGGGAATATCTCATCTTGGGAGAGACCTGAAAAAAATATTCCAAGTAGTTTTCAACTGCTTTCTAGGTAGTTGAAAGGACAGTGTTGTAGTGGGTTGTTTTTAGGAGTTTAAAATTGCTTCTTGGCCATCACACTTGGAAGACAAGGATTTCATGGTGGTACAGAGAAAGACAGATGTATAGGTATGTGGATATATATATATATAAAAGCTAAATATACTTTCAGCACAGGAGAGCTGAGGTTTAAGAGGCTATTTCCTGGCTTAGGCTAATTCTCCCACTAGACGTTTCCCTTCACGCTAAGTGGAATTCTGGCTGAATTAAAGAACCGCTTTCCCCTCTTATCTGCTGCTCCTGTTATCTAACTCCAAGGCAAAGGCTGGGAGCTGAGAGACAGCCAGGGCATAGCATTTTACAGCTCGCTTTCCCACCGTTCCCCACCCCAGGCTTGCATCAAATGCCAGGGAGATTTGTTAAAAGGCAGCCTGTCATTCTCCACCCAGCCATACAGGGGGAACGGTGATGGGAAAGCCAAAAAACATGTTGCTTTGCTGGATATATTGATCTTTTTTTGGTTAATTTATTATATATATATTTTATTTTAGGGGGTGTCTCCCAAAAATTCTCTGCAGACCTCAGTGATTTGGTTGCACCTCTGTGGAACAGGGACCACCCTTTCAAAGATCCAGGTCCATTCACACGTCTGATCCTTCAAGGGTGTTTGTGAGAAGGGGTGATTAAAGGACTGGAGCATCTTCCCTATGATGCTCCCTAAGAACTGTGGCTGTTCAGCCTGGAGAAAAGAAGGTTAAGAGGGGATCTTATTAATGTTAATAGATACCTCAAGTGTGGTGCACAAGGGGAAATAGCCAGTCTCTTCTCAGCGTCTGTGGGGACAGCACAAGGGGCGATGGGCTCAAGTTGGAGCACAGGGAGTTCCACACCAATATGCAGAAGAAGTCCTCCCAGCCCTCTCCCTCACCTCCTGGGGGGGGGGGGGGGGGGGGCTTTAGAGAAGTCTCCTGCTTTGATTTCCCTTCCTGTAAAACAAGGGGGGAAATCTGCTTCCTCGGGGGATCAGCTAGTGAAGAGGGAGGTGCAGCATCATAAGCTGATGGTGATCAGAATGGCTCATCTCCTTGCATTTGAAATGGACAGAGATTTCAGCCCAATAGTTCCATAAGAAATCTCAGTCTGGATACCTTTAATACCCTGACCTGATTTTAAAAGAAACAGAAACCTGGAGTTTAAAAGCAGGTGGGTTTTATCACCTCTTTTTATTATTTAATTGGGCTGGAATGTCTTTCTTTTAAGACGAATGAATCTGCTGCTGACAGCAACTCCCTTACTTTTTGCTTTCAAACCAAATTTGACAGGATTTTAGGGGATTTTCTGTTCTAAAACCCACACTACTCCTAGTAGAAAGTGTGTTCAGCTGCTGTCATGAAAAACTCTGCCTAAAACCACAATACCCTTCCAGGGAAGTTACTAGTCCATGTAAACTAGTTGCTGCCCAGAACATTTCTGGTCTCTCACATTCTGACAGTCCTTTAGATGTCCACATAATTCAGGCTGTGGTAAAGGACAACTTTAGGGTGCCTGGGACCAGGTCAGCATCCTTGCACCGACCTGCCATCATGGCTTGGACATCTTTAAAGTGATGCTGTGCACCTTATCCAGTGCCACCCAAGTGTGGTTTGCTATCCAAACTCCAGGAAACTCTAAGATGCATGAAAATTGGTGTCTTTGCTCTAATATATGTCTTCTTAAGACTGAGCACTTGCTCACTGGTAGGAGATGAGTCTGTAACAGCACAACTTGATGACCACAGAATCACAGAATCTCCTGAGCTGGGAGGGACCCATAAGGACCATCCAGTCCCACACCCAGCTCCACACAGGCACAGCCAAGTCAGAGATGGCACTGAGGGCATCATCCAGACACTTCTTGCCCTCAGTCCAGCTCAGGGCTGTGACCCCTTCCCTGGGGAGCCTGTGCCAGTGCCTGACCCCCCTCTCAGGACAGAACCTCTTCCTACCAGCCAACCTAAACCTCCCCTGGTGCAGCTTCACCCTGTTCCCTTGGGTTTTATCCCTGGTCCCCAAAGAGAGGAGAGAGATTGGCACTGCCCCTTTGCTCCCCCTTGTCAGGAAGCCACAGACCCCATGAGGTCTCCCCTCAGCCTCCTCTTCTCCAGGCTGAACAAACCCTGGGACTTCAGCCTCTCCTCGTAAGCCTTCCCCTCCAGACCCTTCCCCATCCTTGGTGCCCTCCTCTGCAATACCTCTCAAACAATGGGTGTGTCCCCACCAACCTTCCTTCACTCTCCAGAGTCCTCCCATGCGAATCTGTGGGGCTACTTGCTGTAAATTCATCTCAAAGCCAAGCCCAGCAGAGGTGTGGGCAGCGTGGCCTTCAAAGATACTTAACACTGAGAAGCTGGCTCATATTATTCCTGTCCAGATTTCCAAGCATCAGGAAAACATCAGGCTTACTTGGTCTAGATGAAGATGTAAATAAATTATCATGGGTGGAACATGACCTCAGTGACATCTAAGCAGGGCTAAGCCTGTGGATGCCCAGTATTTGCTAGTAAAATTCTTTTTTAAGCAGGAAGTCTGTGCCTTTACCTCTAGACAAATATCCTCCTGCGCATTGGTGTGAAAGCTGAAAGCCCACTGCCTAGCAGGGCACAAGCTGGAGACCTCTGGAACTGTCCTTGAGCAACCTTAGATCACCCCATAAACAGTCACTTCTCCATGTTTCTTCTAACTCTGCACAAGCCTGACCAACAGGATGCTCTCAACATCTTTTACCTTCCTCCTCTCGCCCTTGGGAGATGCCACTGCTTGTCCAGGCAGAGAAGGACCTCAGCTGAGCCAGGAACCCTGTAGAGCAGAGAAAGCATCAACCTGCCAACCTGAATAGAAAACACAGCAGGCAGCTAAAGGTTTTCTTTAGACTGGGCTGGGGGGACAGTCCCCAGGTTGGTGTCCCTGCCTGTGGCAGAGGGGTTGGAGCTCTGTGATCCTTGGGGTCCCTTCCAACCCAGACCAGTCTGTGATTCTATGATGGATAGATAGATAGATAGATAGATAGATAGATAGATAGATAGATAGATAGATAGATAGACAGTCCAGCCAGCCCACCCTTCACCTCTTTTGGTGGGAATGAAGGAAAAGGGGACTTTTCCATCCTGAAAACTTGATTTTCTGGTTCGTAGCCAGAGAAGAAGACTTCCCAGGTCATCCACTGAATCTAAGGGTCTTAAACACCACTCTCAATCCATACTCAGCAAGGAAACAACAACATATGATCCTATGATTCTAT
This sequence comes from Gallinula chloropus, assembly GCF_964237585.1. Classification (NCBI taxonomy): domain Eukaryota; kingdom Metazoa; phylum Chordata; class Aves; order Gruiformes; family Rallidae; genus Gallinula; species Gallinula chloropus. The sequence continues at coordinate 119,648,116 of NC_140087.1, read as the reverse complement.
GACAGTCTCAGCATGGACCTTGCATCTTCACTTTGAGTGGATTATGAAGGCTTTTTCCCTTGCTGCAGCGATACTTTGTGGTGACTAGAAGGAACCTCTGCAGCTTTCAGCACAGAATTAATTTGTGGGCTCTGCTGAGTAGACAGGAAATTAATGAAGTTCAACTGAAGAGCTGCTCTCCTTTTCTAGCCTCTGGATTATTTCTTTTGGTTTAGTGTAATCCCAGCAGAGTGCTCCTAATCTAATCACAGGAGCTTGTGCTTTGTGATGCAATTACCAGCAAGTTTTTGGGGCTCTCATTTCACTTTGATGGCAATGTTTAAATGTGTGAACTTTACAGGGGCTGCCTGGCAACTCTCAGCTCTGGGATCTCATTTTAATTATTGGCCCAGTGGAAATGGGTGCAAGTTGGTTGTCTCATTCTGAGGGCAGATTTCAAAGCAGATTTTAAAGGCTGAATGAACTGGGGCTGTTCAGCCTGGAGAGAAGAAGCCTGAGAGGGGATCTGATCAATGGGTATCAATAGCTGAAGGGTGGGACACAGGGGGACATGGGCAGCCTCTTCTCAGTGTCTGTGGGGACAGGACAAGGGGTGATGGGCTCAAGTTGGAGCACAGGGAGTTCCCCACCAATCTGGGGAAGAACTTCTTCCCAGTGAGGGTGAGGGAGCCCTGGGACAGGCTGCCCAGGGGGTGTGGAGTCTCCTTCTCTGGAGAGATTCCAGCCCCATCTGGACACCGACCTGTGCGCCCTGTCCTAGGGACCCTGCTTTGGCAGGGGGTTGGACCTGATGAGCTCTGGAGGTCCCTTCCAACCCTCACAGTTCTGTGATTCTGTGATTCCATGATTCATGGGAAAGCTAGAATCCTCTTGGTTTTTTGGGGTAAACATTAAAATAGGATGATTTTTCACAGACCAGTCCTGCAGCCTGTCTGTAACTTAGGCACACAAACATCTGAATCCTGATGCCTGGGACCTTTTCCTACTCTGACCTACGGGTCTCCACCCCTCTGGCAAACTTGGATTGAATAGATCAGTAAATTTAAATTTTATCTGGTCAAACCTGCAGCCAGCACACTCAAATAGTCAAAGTTGTAAAAAGGAAGCTACAGACACAGAGGTAATGCCAAGTCTGCTTTCCAACAGCCTTCCCCATCCCAAACATGCACCAAGTTGGGCTGAGAACTGATGATGTCACTGCACTTGTTGAGAGATTCCATGACATCTGCTTTGCACACTGCTTTTCCAGCACTGTCACCCAAACATCACATCATACCCTCAGGCTTTCATGACCTAAGGTTGCTGCAGTCATGCATCCCCTCCCAACACCAGCAAGCTTGTGGTTGTGTGGCTGTGCTTGGACTCGAGTCTCTTCTAACTGAGGCGATTCTATGATTCTCAGCAGCTCTCAGGGTCTGCCTTGTGAGACAGCATCACCCCACCAGCTCCCAAAGCCTCCTGTGCAATGCCATTGCCTGGTGTTTGTTCATGTCCTCCCATTGTCCCCAACCCTGATAACTCCTCTGGTCAACATCATGGTCTTATCACCACAGCAGCACTGCCGAGCCATTACCCCTCCAAATTTTGCAGAGAGGTCACCAAGTTCTAGCCAGTGATAGACCTACCTATCAGCCCATTCAGGACTGTTTTGATCAATGGTTTCATCTGTGTTTGTATGGTCCAATCCCTCCCTCCCTTGTCTGCAAGCTGGACGTTGGGATGAACATCCCCTTGGCTTGTGCCATCTCACAGCCCAGCTATGTGGAGAGCACGTGGCAGTCAGGGATGCAAGGCCAGGTTGGATGGAGCCCTGGGCAACCTTGTGTAGCTCCAGGCCTGGAGGTTGGTGGCCCTGCCTGTGGCAGGGGGGTTGGAGCTCTGTGATCCTTGGGGTCCCTCCCAACCCAGACCAGTCTGTGATTCTATGCACCCCATGGGGCTTGGCTGCCCTTCTTTTAGCAGATGGGCAACAGAGAGCCCAAGAAAGGTGTGCTGCCCCCTGTAAGGTCTCAGGACCATTGAGAATTGAGCTAGGGTTTCCCAGACTTTGAAGACATCCTTCTCCTCCAGCAGTGCTGTAAAGGACATTATTGTGCTGACAGCCGGACACAGGAGCCTTGGCCAGAGACATCTTTCCATCTGAAGTCCTGATATCTCTTGAAGACGTGACCATTTGCTTAACTTTATTTACTGATCAACCCTCTTCCAGTCAATGGAGCAGAGATAGGCATACAGAGATCTTGATGAGATCAGGATTCATCTGATAGGACAAGAATAGCATGGAGGAGAAGAAAGAAGAAGTAAAAGTAAAAGCTCACTGATGCTCCAGGCTCTAAAACAGGCCAAATAGAAAGGGCAGAGTTCTTCTACAAATACTTATCTTCTTTTTTTCTTCTTTTTTTCTTCTTTTTTCTTCTTTTTTCTTCTTTTTTTCTTCTTTTTTTCTTCTTTTTTTTCTTTTTCCCTTCCCAAAAATGGCAGAGTAAAGCATTTGGGCTCCTGCATTGAACCAGCAGCAAGGACAGGGGGAAACAAGACCAGAGGAATGAGAAACCAGGGAAAATGGATTAAAATGGAGGAAAGCCCTACATATTTTCATCTCCTTTTTTTTTTTTCCAAACATGAAATATGTAAAATTGTACCAGGACTCTGGAAAAAAAAATAAAAAATAAAAGTCTGTCTCCACCAGCAGCAGAGAGAGAGGGAATCAGCTACAGCATCCTCAGTTACATCAAATAACAGAGCCAGGCTTGATGTGAATGGTCACATTCATCCTATTAAACTCCATCTCCCAATTCAGAGTGACAACAGCCAAATCACCTTGTGGGAATAGTCCAGGTGTGTTCCCACAAAGGGTTTGGGATATGTCTCTGGTTGTCCCTATGGCTGATGTCCAGCACCCTTACTCCAGTGTGGCCAAACCTACTAGGTGACATCCTGCCTCAGGGTCATCATCCTCCCAGTGAACAGCAGAGCTAAGTGGACTCACAACTGCTGGTTGCCACCACCTCCTTATCTCCAGATTTAATGGGAATCCATCACCTTCAGTCTGTGGGCCCCTGGAGAAAGGGAAGGGACCAGCCCTAGGAGATAAAGGGTCTGATTCTGGCCTGGCTTTCACCAGCTGCACTTCTGCCATGGTCCCTGAAAGAGCAGACAAAAGGCAGGAAACAAGCTAAAGCTGAAAGATGTTCTTCACACAACCAACCACTGGAAAATGAAAGATTTCAGGGTGCCTTCAGGGAGAAAAAAAAACCCAAACAGTTATTTATTCCAAATAGGATATGAAGATGTGCAGAACAAAGAGCAAAAACCTCCCTTCCTAAGTGTGTCTTGCCTAAAATCTTGAGGCCAGGGCTGATGTGACCCAGCTAGGAGGCTGAGAGTTGCTCAAAGAACAGGTGAATACAAGAAACATCTGCAAGGGGCTGATGTCAGAAATGAGCATCCTGTGCAAACAAGTGAGGAAGAAAAAAAATCATTGGAAACCCCTTTTATTATCCTGGTGTTTGTGGAGGAGACTTGTGGCATTTTCCATAACATTTTCAATGGAAGATGGAAAGCCAGGCAATAAATGGTTAAACAGCAAAGGCTCAGTCATGGTTTTTTTTTGGTTTTTTGCTTGGGTTTTTGCCCTGCAACAACACAAAATGTAACATCTTTTGCCCGTTCAGTGTTTTTCCCACCACATGCTGTTAAGAGCCAGGGCTTTTTAACCTTGCAGGCGTGCAACAAGGAGAGAGAATTTAAAAAATGCTCTTTATTCTCTACATGGAACCCAGAAAAAGAAGGAATACCCTTTTTTGAATACAAGCTAAGGAAAATATTTCAATTTTTTTTTGCCAGCTAAAATTAGCAAAGCCCATCTGAGTTCATGCTCCCTTTATATTGCCCTTTCAAGAACAAATCCTCAACCATAAACATAGCTGAAAGCAATTAGAAGTGCTTAAACTTCTTGCTTATAGCAGTTGAAGCCTTTAAAGAGCAAACTCGGTCCAGAAATACCCTCAGACCTTCTGAAAAGCAAGCAAAGCCACCAAAACCAGATCGAAAACACGGGAGCGAAAATGAAAGTGACATTCAACTAGAAAATAACAACAATAAATCAAAACTATGGCCCTTTGGAGCTTTGTTCAGACAGAAGAAAACAAAAAAATAAATAAATTGGACTTTCCAGTTTGCTGATTTCATATTTCTGCCTCTTCCAGGTGAAACAAGAGTGACATTTTTCTCAATCTTGGGAGGATTTTTCCTCTGAGCCAAAAAACCTGCATTTCCTGATCAGTTCTACTGACATGGGTGGGTGTTGGTCAGGTTTTGGGTGGGTTTTTTTTTCCTGGAGACACCATCAGTCATGCAGCTCTACCACAGCCTGCATAGAGAAGTGTTAAAATTGTCCTTCTTGCATGTCAGAAGAAGACAGTAAATCAGAAGAGTGGATCCTCCGTGGTGGGTTGTGTATCTCTGTGTGTTAACAATTGGGATATTCCCCGATGCTCCACTGGCATTACAGTGAGATTTCCCAGCTGTTCTGCCAAAAATACGTAATCCTGTGTTAAGGATCTGTGAGAGATGGGTCCTGTCCTGGATCTGTGATCCCCCGCACGCCCTATGATCATCCTTCCCCTTGTCTTGCCAGATAATAGCATCTACCTACCCTGCAGTGTTGCTGCGAGGATTAACTTGGTTAATCTTTATGAAGTGTCCAGGGAGCCTTTGGAAAAAGAAAAGGACAAGGAAAAGGAAAATGGGGAAAAGAGAAAGTTAAAAAGCAAAAGAGGAAAAAGAAAAAGAAAAAATGAAAGGAAAAGGAAAAGGAAATTGAAATAAAAAGGAAAAGAAAAAGAGAAAGGAAAAGAGAAAGGAAAAGGGAAAGAAAAAGAGAAAGGAAAAGGGAAATAAAAATAGAAAGGAAAAGGGAAAGAAAAAGAAAAAGAGAAAGAAAAAGGGAAAGAAAAATAAAAAGGGAAAGAAAAAGAAAAAGAAAAAGAAAAAGAAAAAGAAAAAGAAAAAGAAAAAGAAAAAGAAAAAGAAAAAGAAAAAGAAAAAGAAAAAGAAAAAGAAAAAGAAAAAGAAAAAGAAAAAGAAAAAGAAAAAGGAAAAAGAAAGAGGTCAAGAAGCATCTGGACGATGCCCTCAGTGCCAGCTCTGACTTGGCTGGGCCTGTGTGGAGCCAGGAGTTGGACTCGATGATCCTTGTGGGTCCCTCCCAGCTCAGGAGATTCTGTGATTCTATTCTAAAGTCTCATCTAAACCTTCCCTGCTCCACTTTAAACCCTTTGTCTCCCTGGTTTGGAATGCTCTCAGCACATCTTTTCACCAGCACAATGTCCCCCTCAGAGACAGCCATGAAGACAGTGGCTGCCTAGATGGGAGAAGGAAGGAAGATCTCTGCCTCCACCCAGGACATCAGGTCAGGGAATCCTGCTCACCTTAAAAAATAGGTGATGACTCCCAGGCAAAAGCATACCTGCCCCCCCCCCCCCCCAAGATGTCAACTGGTCTAATAAAAGCTACAACCTCTCCCCACACTCCTGCTCCTCCTTTATTACTGTTCTCATCTCACTAGCAGCAATGTTAAGCCAAAGAACTCTCAGATCAGTTATGCAGCAAGACCCCAAGAAGATGGGCAAGATGCAGTTCATACCATCCAGCTCAAGCAGAGGTTTGGATGAGGATCTCCCACCACCCTCCTTACAGCATCCATCCAGTCCCTGGTAGCTGGCCAGGGCAGGACAACACAGGGCTGAGCTGGAGCTGCCCACTCCTGCAAGCCAAGAGCTATATCCTCCAACTCAAAGAGTGGCTGGGTACCCTACAAACTCACAGACCTGTGTCTGCAAGCACATCAGGCTTGATCTACACCTCCACATGTGTTTTTTCCACCTGGAACAATAGATTGATTGACTGATAGATTGATTGATGGATTGATTGGCAGACAATAGCTAGAATTGCACAGACATTCAAGTCCAGGCTTCTCCCACCTCTAATTGGTATTTTTTAGGTTTTGGGGGGTTTTTTTCCCAATAAAAAACTCCAGAACTTGAGCAATGCCCAGGAATCTCCCCCTCCACCTCCTACACTCACAGCCTCGACCTTCATCTGTGCCACGCATGGAAAATCAGAGGCACATCTGCTTCCAAGCACTAACGAATATCACTGGTTATTAGCAATATCAGCCTAATACATGTATTAACGACCTAAGAATCCAAAGCTAATTAGATGTAAATCTGCCAACATACCTGAGTACCCTTTCCTGTGTGCCACACCAGAGTTTTGCCTAACGATAACAATACGATTTCATGATAAAAATGAATTCTCACCCAGTGGAATTACACAGCCTGATGTGGATTTTCTTGCTTTTCCCTATGGATGACAAATAAAATATCACCTCCACTGGAGATTTTCCACCCTAGGTCAGTGTGGAGCTGAATGTTGAGTCTGACAGCCAAAGCCAGGCTGGATTTGAGGAGATTTAAGGGGTGCCCAGCTCTGCTGCTCCCCGATAATGCCAATGCATCAGAAGTATTAACACTAGTGATGGCTTTCTTCACTGTACCCCAAAGAGGAGGAGGAGAAGAGCCAGGAGGCTCTTCCTGACTGTGAAGGGAAGTTGGGAAGACTTTATTTGTGCAGTCGTAGGAATCTCAGCGGCATAGTCGGAATTCCTGCTGCCCTGAGCAAAGTCAGGGAAGGCTGCAGCCTTCGTGTGGCTGGGGAGCAGCAGGGTGAGGGGTGCTCTGGGTGGGTTTGGGTGGGATGTTTCTGGAAAGCTGGAGGGATCCGTAATTAGGAAAGATGGAAGTGTCCATGATGTCACCTCAGCTCCAGAAACTGTTGTATAGATCACGTGGAAATTAGATACAACCCAAAGGAGCCCTGGCAGCACTTGGAGATTAACTGTTTAACAGCACCAGCTCTGCTGATCCAGCCTCTGCTATTAAACAGCATCGTTCCCACCCCTCTGGGGATGCCTGAGGCTCTTAGGTCCCTGATTCCCGTGGGAGTTTGTGTCCTCCTTTCCTTTGCAAAGCCTTGGCCGGACAGGGAGGGGGGTTTAGGGGGAGGATGTGTGAGCATCTGCTGGCTCCCAGCCCAGCATCCCAAGCTCAGGGAATCCATCTGTGGCAGGTACAGGTGAAGAGAGGAATATTCCCTCAAACTTCCCAGCTGTCCCTTGCTGGAGGCCTCAGATCACACGCTCACCCTGCACCAGAAGGTTGGGATGTTTTGTTTTTCCTTTACTTTTTCAGCCTGGGCATTTCAATGCCTTTTTCCCAAGTTTTCTGCTTTTTAAATTCTCAGTGTTTACGTGGGGGTTTTCAACTGGCAATCTAGTCCAAGGTCAAACCAACCTCCTCCTCAGCCCTGCCAGCACTTGCCTGTGCATGAAGCCCTACGTGTCCTTTGCTTGTGTGAGAGTGTTTCGCATGGACTTGGCTCTGGGATGTTGAGGGTTTGGAGCCCTGAGCATCAGTATGAAAACAACTTTGCTGTTTCACTTTTTGTTTCTTTCTTTTTTTCCCTTCTTTTATTGTTTCCTTTTCCCTCTGGAATAGGTGTATCTATCCAAACCCATGCCAGTGCAGAGAGAGAAACGGATGGAGCTCTTTTCATCCCTGGAGGAAACGGGTGATGAAGCCTCCATCCCAACACCGCATCTGCCATCCAAAGGTGGAGAATTTGGGTCAGGTTTGGCCTTTTTTCATCATAACCAAGCACAACTCCCCACTCCTGCAGCTCCCACAGCCCAGTGCCTAATGCTCGGAGGGGGAGCGGGGCATCCCCGCCGGGTCCAGCCCTTCCCTTCCCGGCGGCGACGGGGCTGGCCGGGGCGCTGACCCCAGCGCCGGGGAGTCTGGAGCGGAGCTGGCCGCCGCCGCTCCCCGCCGTCAGCCCACACCTCATCAATAGGGGCTGACAGCCGCGGCCTCGCCGCCCCGACGGCACCGCTGACGGCACGGCCGGGAGTCGGGGGGACCGGCAAGCAGCTCCCCAAGTCGGGGTGGCAGGCAGCCCCATCAGCCCGGGCTGTATGGGATACAGGCAGCTGCGTGGGGAAGAGGGTAGGGAGGGATGTGGGTCTGGGGTGGGGGCAGGGATGAGGTTAGGGGGTGCAGAGAGGGATGTGGGTCTGGGGTGTGGGCAGGGATGTGGATCTGGGGTGTGGGAATGGCTACGAGACTGGGATACAGGCAGGGATGTGGGTCTGGAATACTGGCAGGGATGTGGGTCAGAGGTATAAGGAGCCCTGTGGGTCTGGGATACAGGCAGGGATGTGGGTCTGGAATACCGGCAGGGCTGTGGGTCAGAGGCATAGGCATCCCTGTGGGTCTGGGATACAGGCAGAGCTGTGGGTCAGAGGCATAGGCAGCCCTGTGGGTCTGGGATACAGGCAGAGCTGTGGGTCAGAGGTATAGGGAGCCCTGTGGGTCTGGGATACAGGCAGAGCTGTGGGTCAGAGGCATAGGCAGCCCTGTGGGTCTGGGATACAGGCAGAGCTGTGGGTCAGAGGTATAGGGAGCCCTGTGGGTCTGGAATACAGGCAGGGATGTAAGTCTGGGGTATGAGCAGGAATGTGGATCAGGGGTGCAGGCAGTGCTGTGGGTCAGAGATACAGGCAGCCCCATAGGTGAGGTTGTAGGAAGGGAGTCCAGGCATCCCCACACACAGATACCGAGCCAGATAAGGACCTGTACTGAGTAGGTATAGGCAGATAGACATGTAAGCAAGACAGAGATACATGGATAGTTACATATAAATAAATAAACAGGTATTTCAGTGAGAGAATAGGCACAGATAGGTGAATAGATACAGGAATAACTAAGAAGTTACATAAATATATGGATATATGCCTAGATGAGTGGCTGGATATATGGGATGGATATAAATGGACAGATGGAGAAATGGATCAACGGGTAAATGAGTAGCTGGTTAGTGACACTGACTGAGGTTCTGTGCCAGCCCTGGCATTCCCAAGCAGCCCAGCCTTCTGCCTGATGCAGGAGGCTTTCCCAGCCTCTCTGACCCAGGAAGGGGTTTTCCATCCCCTCTGCTCTTACCGCTGGACATGAGTGTCTGTACCCGAACCTGAGCCGGTTCCCAGCAGCCAGGAAGGCTGATGTCACAGCAGCCTGGTGACAGCGTACTGCATGTGTGCTCCACACGTGTGGTTTATTGTCATCACACCAAAACACCCCCTGTGTTCTGGTGTGACAGTAAAACCACGTGTGTGGGTGGTGGAGCGAGTGGAACCCCGGCAGCGATGCACCCCCATTCATCCCCAGCGGGCTCCCCTGTCCCTAAAGGTGTTGCTCACCCATTCATCCCCAGAAGCCCCAGGGGATTCCCCCAGCCACCAGTGACGTGCACCCGTGGGTTCCCACGCAGCCATTCATCACACTCTGGGTACAGCCCCTCTCCCACCAGGCCCCCACTTCTCTGAAAATCCTGGTTTCAGGCAGGGCTTGGATCCTGACTCTTCCTGAATCGCTCCAGCACTGTATCCTCACTGCTCAGCCTCCCTCCCCTCCTGCTGCATCGGAGCACGAAGTGCCGTATCACACATGCCCACATCCCATGGCTTTGTCTGTGAGGGAGCTGGTTGTACTTGTTTCCACTGGGGGAAAAAGAAGAAAAGGAATGAAAATGAAAGAAAGAAGCAAAGGAGGAAAAGAAAGAAAGAATGGAAAGAAAGAAAATAAGGAAAGAAGGAAAGAGAGAGAGAAAGAAAAAGAGAGAGAAAGAGATAGGAAGGAAAGAAAGAAGGAAGGAAAGAAGGAAAGAAAGGAATGTAGGAAGGAAAGAAAGGAAAAAAAGCAAAGAAGGAAGGAAAGAATGAAAGAATGAAAGAAAGAAGGAAAGAAAGGAAAGAAAGGAAAGAAAGCAAAGAAGGAAGGAAAGAATGAAAGAAGGAAAGAAAGAAGGAAAAAAGGAAAGAAAGATGGAAATAAAAACAAAGAAAAAGAAAGATGGAAAGAAGGAAAGAAAAAGAAAGAAAAAGAAAGAAAGAAAAAGAGAGAAAGAGAGAAAGAGAAAGAAAGAGAGAAAGAGAAAGAGAGAAAGAGAGAAAGAGAGAAAGAAAGAGAGAAAGAAAGAGAGAAAGAAAGAAAGAAAGAAAGAAAGAAAGAAAGAAAGAAAGAAAGAAAGAAAGAAAGAAAGAAAGAAAGAAAGAAAGAAAGAAAGAAAGAAAGAAAGAAAGAAAGAAAGAAAGAAAGAAAGAAAGAAAGAGAAAGGAAGGAAGAAAGGAAGAAAGGAAGAAAGAAAGAAAGAAAGAAAGAGAGAGAAAGGAAGGAAGAAAGGAAGAAAGGAAGAAAGGAAGAAAGAAAGAAAGAAAGAAAGAAAGAAAGAAAGAAAGAAAGAAAGAAAGAAAGAAAGAAAGAAAGAAAGAAAGAAAGAAAGAAAGAAAGAAAGAAAGAAAGAAAGAAAGAAAGAAAGAAAGAAAGAAAGAAAGAAAGAAAGAAAGAAAGAAAGAAAGAAAGAAAGAAAGAAAGAAAGAAAGAAAGAAAGAAAGAAAGAAAGAAAGAAAGAAAGAAAGAAAGAAAGAAAGAAAAAGAAGATGACATTAACGTAATATTTGGGGGTGGAGAGAGCAGTCAAATCGGATTTTAAAATCTCTCTGGACACCCTTCTCTCAAGTGGCAGTACCTGACCTTCTGGGGGGGACACGCGGGTGTAGGTGAGGGGGCTGGTGGCATTTTAGTGACGCTGCCATCCTGTAAACAGATGTGACGTTTGTTTAGGAAAGTGTCACTGAAGGTGTGACGAGAGACTTTGAGAAGGCGGCGAGGGTGGCAGCCAAAAAGCAGGGCTACTCCCCCCCCCACCCCCGCTCCAGCTCTGACACCTCGGCTGTGGGTGGGGGGGTTGTCCCGCTGGATCCCCCCTCCCCCAGCCATGGGGTGAGCCGCCCACAGTCTCCTGTGGGGTCTCCTTGGGCTGGGGTATCCCCACACGTGTCTGGGCGCAAAGGGGTGCGAGGTGGTCCCGGGGGATGGAGGGGTCCCCCAGGAGAGAGAAGACTGATCCCTCCCTCCCCTAGCAGCACTCCCCGGGGGTTTGATGCTCGGGGAGGCCCAGATGGGGTCACAGCATCCCCCCCCCCCCCCCCCACTCCATCCCTAAGCCCCTCAAAAGGAGGCAGGGGAGGCAGGGGCAGGTGGGTGCCGTGCTACCCCGGGACATCTCCGGGCTCCCAGGGCGCATCGCACCCCCTTCCCACCACATCATCCCCACCCGACCCCATCCTGCATCTCTGCCCCTGCCCCCCAAAAACAAGGGGTGCAGCCGGGCCCAGCCTCCCCAACTTGGACACACACCCCCCTTGCCCCCCCTCCCAAATTGCACCGGCTGCTCTAACACGAGACAGCCCCCTGCAAACCCCGCCGGCTGCCTCTCCATACCTCCGATTCCTATGGATACATCCCTATGGGTACATCCCTATGGATACATCCCTATAGATATAACCCCACAGATTTATCCCACCCGCAGGCGACCCCCAACCGAGGGCACACGGGTATTTTGGAGCCCGGCTGCTCTCCGCCGGGGGAGCCCATCCCCTCCCGCAGCCTGTAGCACCCAGACACCCTTACCCCACCCACCCACCCACCCCCAAAACACAGACCCCTTCCCGGCTGGCAGCCAAGGCACCGAATAATTCAAATATTTCTTTAAAAACCGTTCAAACCCCCCCGTACTCGCCCGGCACGGCGGCTGCCGGCTGCCTTTATCCCTTTCTCTCCGCTAAAACCACATTTACCTGCTGTGTTCCACCCCCACACACACACCCGGCCCCCACTCCCTCCCCCTCTCCCCAGTTAATTTTTCCTGGGATATTTAAAATAATCCAATTTCCACCATCGTCCCGCCGATAAAACTTCTTTCCCCCCACCCCACTTCATTTTTCCCACCTCTCTCCCTTCCTTCCCGGTTCCTAATGGTTGGGGTTGAATTTTTTTGTTGGGTTGGGGGGGATTTGTTGGGGGGGTTTTGTTGTTGTTGGGGGGGGTTGTTGTTGTTATTGGGGTTTTTTTTTGTCGTTATCGGGGTTTTTTTTGTCGTCGTTGCGACTCGCGGGCGCATCTACAGACAAATAAACTCTAAAACAGCATCGGAATTAACTTGGATGGAGGGGGAAATATATCTATATTATATCTATATATAATATAGATATATAATGTAATATGTATAATGTATATAATATATAATATATAACATAATATATACTATATACTATATAATTATAATTATAATTTACACTATATACTATATATATTTTTATATATATATATATATATATATATATAAATCGGCATCCTATGGATTTATTTCCTTCTTGAGGAGGCGGGGGGAGGGAAGAAGGGGCTGGAAAGGAGAGAGAAAAGCCCGATGTTTGTTTCTCAGGGTTATTTTCAACCACATTTCGTTAACTGCTTCGCTTTGCTCGCCCTGATCTCACGAGGAGGAGGGGGGACACACACACACAAACCCTCCTCCGAGTGCAGGGCAGAGATTTATTATTAATTCTTTTCCCCTGCCGCTTCACTCTGCTCTCTCCCATCCTCTCCGCTTTTTATTTTTCGGGATAAAAAAGTGTCCGGGATCCATCCCTCTCCCTCTCGGTCGTTGGTTTGTACCAGGCTCAGCTCAGCTCCTCCCCGCATTGCGCTTTATTTTCGGGGTGCGAACCCTCCCGCACCCCGCGGCGCGATGCTCCGCTCTAAGGACCGGGGTTTCCCCGCTGAAAGAGGCTGGATCCGGCCCCGGGATGGGTTTTTTTGGGGGTCTGTGTGTGTGTGTGTGTCTTTTTTCCCCTGCAAAAAGGCAAAACCAGAGGCAGGTCCTTGAAATCGTCTCCTGGGAGAGTTTTTAATCGGTTTTAATTGGATTTCGGGAGGAGTTTGGGGGGATTTCTTTGCTTGTTTTTGTTTGGTTGGGGTTTTTTTTTATCGCGTAGGAATTCAAGGAAGGTTCAGCGAAGCGCTGCTCTGCTAAAAGAAAGATCGCCGGAGATTTCGCAAGGCGGGGAGAGGGAGACGCGTGTCCCGAATCCTGCGCATCTGGAGACGCAGCTGCTCTGGGGGGGGGGGAAAGAAGAATTAAAAACACGAAATGAAATCAAATGGAATATAAGGAAATAGAATGGAACAAAATAAAATAGAACAAAATAGAATAGAATAAAATAAAATAGAACAAAATAAAAGAGAATAAAATAGAATAGAATAAAATAGAGTAAAGAATAGAAAAATAAAATAAAATAAAATAAAATAAAATAAAATAAAATAAAATAAAATAAAATAAAATAAAATAAAATAAAATAAAATAAAGCAAAACAAAACAAAGACATCGATATATTCAATTCCCCTTCCTTCTCTGCACTCTGTGTTCCTCAGCCTATACTGTATATCCACGTAGTGTAAATTACACCGCCGAGTTAGGTACGGCTAAATACCATATATACCCGGTGTATGTATAGGGGGGATACTATACACATACTCATACGTAACACCTCCACGTAGGCACGGCGGTGTGTACTCGTTTATACACGGCGCACGTTGCCATTAGCGCCCGGGATGCTCTGAGTCCCATCGATACGCAACGTTTGCGTTGACATGTGTGTAACTACAGGCTTACTACACACTAGTTGTGTGTGTCCGTGTGTGTGTCATCCTCCCCACCGTGTGAACTTAAAGCACCTATACCCCCCACGCGCACAGCATCACCGTTGCCCTGTTTATGCGCCTGGAATTTTACGTGCCCACAACCATCTCCAGACCCGAATTTGGATTATTTATAGGGATTTTCGCGTTTTCAGCCTCTGCCGGTGCCCACACGCATCCCCACCGGGATGGAGACCCCTTTTTTAGGGGGGTTTCCTGTCTCCGCCTTGACGGAGACCCCTTTTTTGGGGGTTTCCCGGCTGTAGAGTAACCGTGCCCCCCCCCTCCCCGCCTCCATCACCACCTCCCGAGCAAGGGGTTAAGAGGGGAACGGGGTGGAGGATGGGGGGGATCCCGCGTCCCCCAGAGCCGGCACACCCCCGACATCTCTCTTCACCTTCCGCGCCCCCCCCTTTTTCCTTCAATAACCCTCTTCCTTCCCCCCGCTCCCTCTTCTTCTTTCATACGGAGTTTTTATCCCTTTCCTTTTGCTTTCTGAGCCCCCCAAATGCCGCTGCCAGCCTCCCCCTCCCCGCCCCCGGCCCGCTAAGACCCCTGTATTTCCAAAAGGAGCCCTGAAGCCGGGGTGTAGGAAATATTAAGGGTATGAGCGTTATTCCCGGGGCCGTGGGGGGGAAGGAGAGGTAGCGAGGGGTGGGGGCTGAGCCCCCTCCGCTGGCTCAGTGCCCGGTGGGACCCCGAATTACAGCGGGGTGTAGCCGGCCTTGCGCTGTCCCCTTTACACCCGACGGGGTGCAGTGGGGAGGCGGAGGGGGGGGGCAAAAGATGAGTGTCCAGTTTGAGGGGGTGGCACCCCCAAAGAGGCTTTGGGGAAGGGTAAACGACCCCGACACACACACACCCCCCCAGTGTAACATCCCTACGGGAGGGGGTTGCCTCCCAAGGGATTGGGGAGCGAGGTGATGGGGTGGGGGGGATGTCTATCCCTGTCCCCCCCGGGGGGAAAATACCTCTTGTCCTTACTGCGGGCTGGGCACGGGTGCGTGGGGAGGTGCGGAGCGGGGCTGCCCGGCTGGACTTTGCCTGCTGCAGCGTGGGGCCGCCCGTGCCCGGGGTGCTGCTGTGATCTTATTACCTTATTCCTTTTTTTTGGGGGGGGAGGTTGTTGTTTTGTTTTGTGGGGTTTTCCCCCCCTTTTTCTTAGTTTTTTCCTTTCTTTTTTTGTTCCTTTTTCTTTGTTTTTCTCCACGGCACTGGAACCTGGCGCCCGGCTGATGGTGCAACAGATACCAGCCACCCTTTTTACCCCCCCCCCCCCCTTCCCCCTTTTTCTCCCATCGCCGCCCACTTCCACGTGATGTGGGCACACCAGTCAGCGAGTGGGACTGGGGAGTCTGGCCATACTGGGGACCCAGGAGAAAAGTGACCGAGGGGTGTGGGGGGGGAAGGGTGTGCAGACCCCCCTCTTGTCCCTACCTCACCAACCCCAGGAGCAGGCAGGAGCCTCGTAACCCCCTGGGGCTGTCCTGCCCTACGGCCTCGCTTCCCCCCTCCACCCCTTGCCCCCTCCCAGCATCGAAGGTGGGTAGCGCTTCTCTGTCCCCTCGGGTCCCCTCTCTCGCCCCTTCCCACGGGCCTCCCCCAAAAAGCTCCCTCCTATTGTCTCCTCGAGCTTGAAAACGGACTCGACGTCGGGTTATTTTTTGGGGGGGTGGTTGCTTTTTTATTATTATTTTATTATTATGAGCATCACTGCTGGTTTTAAGGCAGGAGGGGGATTCCCTCCTCCTCCTCCCCCCCTCCTGCGGGTCCTGTTTCCCTTTGGAAATCCCTGTGGAAACGCTCCATCCTAGGCCGGGCACACACGCACATGAACCAGCCACTTCTCTGCCCCCTGGGTTTCGGGAGTGGGGGGTGGGAGTGGGAGCAAAACCCCCTAAAACACCCTTTTTACCCGTTTCGCTTACCCCTTTCCCGGCGCTGGCTCCGGCTTCTCCCCCTTCCCTCGGTGCCTGCCCGTCTCCCTCCGTCCTGCCGGGTATCAGCCCTTATCTCCCGGTTATCGCTTTTGCTGCTAAATTCAGCCCAGCCGGGGGGTTCAGCCTGGGGAATCTGCTAGTTAAATCTAAATCAGGCCCAAGAGTTATTTCTCTGGCCATAATTCCCGCCCCCACCCCCCCTACCCCCCAGCCATGCCCCCCCCATGCCACCCTTCTCCGGGTGTGAGATGGTTTTCCAGGATCCCTCCAGGATCTGCAGGGAAAACAGCACCTCGGATCAGTTCACCTCCCTCGCGGACCCTCCTTGGGAAGGGTATTTCATCCTGACCCCCCTACACTCCTTCCATGAGAGGGGATTTTTTTGGGGGAGTTTCTCCTTTGCCACAGACACCCCCCCCCCCAAAGGATCCCAAATAAGAAACCAAAGGGAGAAAGCACCCATCGCCCCCACCCTGCCCCGTGGCTTGAGAAATGCTCCCCCCACTTCCACCCCCTCCAACCCCTACCCGGACCCACAGCATCCCCGGTCCCCAGTGGGTCAGCCCGCTGTGCTCCCAGTTTCTCCCAGCTCCCCACTGGGAAAAGTTGGGTGGTATGTAGAGGGGGGGGGGGGGAGGTTAAAAGCACCCAGCGGCGTGGGGTGGGGGGGGGGTGGGTTCTCCTAAGGCTCTGCTCCCCACATGCCGTCACTTGCACATGGGTCTGGGCCGCAGTGAGGGGGGTGTGCAGGGCTTAATGCCCCCCCCCTTCTTTTAAGCACTCCCCTCTCCACGCGTGGCCGGCCTAAGGAGGGTGCTGACACGCGTGGGACGGGCGCGGGGTGGGAGGTTCGAGCCAGCCTTCTTCCTCCTCCTCCTCCCTCCTTTTCCTCACCGTCTGCCTAATTTAATTCTCCCCCCTATATCCACCACCCCTTTTCCCACTCTCCCCCTTCCCTTTATCCCCCCCCCACCATCACCACCAGGCCCTCCGCAGCTTCAGCCTCCGGGTCGCCTCCCCGCCGCCCTGCTGCACATCAAACGCCGGCCTCGGGGGCCATTAACAACTTAAAGCACCGATCGTACCTGCGGGACAAAGGTTTTTTGCTCCAGGGCCTAAGGAGAGCGTATCGCTGTCTCTCACCTTCCCGGCCGTGTAACACCCCCCCCCCCCCCCCCATCCTCCACCCTCTTCACCCTCTCCCCCACCCCACCCCCCCACAAACTGCTCTAACCTCCTTATCTCCTCCGCTTCGAGGTGGGTTCCCGGCCCGGCCGCCGCCTCTCCTGCCCTCATCCCCGTCCGCATCTTCCCCCCCTTCCCACCCCATCCCTCCCCATCCCTTCCCTTGACTCCCCCTGAGGTGTTGTTGGATGGGGCGGGTTGTGTGTGGGGGGGTGTGAAGAAAAGCGGGGAGGAGACTGAGCGAGGGTTTTAACCAGCCCGGCCCCATCGTGAAGGGTGGGGGGTGTGTGGGGGGGTGGGGTAGGGTGGGGTGGGGTGGGGGTGGGGGTGGGGGGGGCGGGAGGTGATGGATGGAGCCCGGTGGGAGAAGCTAAATCCAGGCGGGAGCTAAAAAATCTCTGCTCCGGAGGGACCTGGACTTCTTGGTTGGGGTCTCGAAGAGGCGGCCGGACCTGCTGAAGGTGGGGGAAGGTGGGTGGCGGGGAGGGGGGTGGGGGTGGAGGAAAAATTGCATTGCGGTGGTGTTTTGGTTTTGGCTGGAAGGCTGTATCCACGCGAGACCGCTCCAGCCACCGCTCCACCGCAGGGGAGAGCGGAGCTTGGGGTTCTTCACCCGCTCCCCATCGCTCTGGATTGTGGCCGGGGACCTGGCTGGGGTTTGGGGGGGTCCCGTCGCGACATGTACCAGAGTTTAGCCATGGCAGCTAACCCCGGCCCTCCGGCGTACGAGGGGGCAGGTGGCTTCATGCACAGCGCGGCCGCAGCGTCCCCCGTCTATGTGCCCACCACGAGGGTCACCTCCATGCTCCCCAGCCTGCCTTACCTCCAGAGCAGCGGCTCTTCCCAGCAAGGCAGCCCCGTCTCCAGCCACTCCATCTGGACTCAACCCGGAGCCGAAAGCGCCGCTTACAACCCCGGATCTTCTCACCCTCCCGTGTCACCTCGGTTCTCCTTCTCCACCAGCACCCCCATCCCTGCCACCTCTTCCCGGGAAGCCGCGGCGGCTTACAGCAGCTCCTTGAACCTTTCTGCTAACGGGAGGGAGCAGTACAGCAGGGGGTTTGGAAGCTCCTATTCCAGCCCCTACCCGGCTTACATGAGCCCCGAAATGGCCACGACTTGGACTTCTTCACCCTTCGACAGCCCCATGCTGCACAACCTGCAGAGCCGAGGGACGCCCGCAGCCGCCCGCCACGCCAACATAGGTGAGCGCAGCCAGGGTTGGGATAGGGGAGGGAGGGTTTCACCTCATCGTGTCCCATTCCCCCCCAAAATGCTTGTGTATTCACCCCTCTTTGGGTAGGATGAGGAGGCGCGAAGGGCAGGACGGAGAAATTTGATGTATTTGGGATATCTGGCTGCAAAACATGGGGGTCCCCACGGTGCCGTGGTTGTTGTCATGCTGTTGTCCAGCCCCCCCCCAACCTTCCAACACTCTTTTTCTGCAAAAAAGCCCCATTTCAAAATATCCCCAAGGGCCCCAGTTTCCAGGAGAAAAGAAATAATTTAGGGTAGCTCAAGGGTGGCAAGAAACAACGTGCCGAACTCCGGAGCAAGGGCCTGTGTGCTCCATGAATATCTCCGTGGGGATTCGGGGGGCTGCCACGGGAATGGTTGTGGTGTGCAGGACCACCATGCTCTGTGGGTGTGCGGTGCAGGCACCCCCTTCCCCAGTTTGCTTTAGGTGTAAAAAGATGGAAAATTGTTTGGGAAAATGGAGAAATCACAATTTTCGCCCGTGAAATCCAGATTTTTTCCCTTTGGGATGTTTTATTTTATGTCTCTCTTCTTTTCTTTTTTTTTCTTTTCTTTTTCATTTGGTTTTGTTTTCATTTTTGGAAAGGTTGGTTGGGCTAGGAAAAGGGAAAACAGAGGGAAATCTGGCTGCTGACGGGGGAGAGGTGATGTGGAGAAGGAGGGAGAGAAACGCACCAGCATTTATTACCACCCTTTTTAGGCAAACTCACAGGCACATCTGAACCACCCAGCCCTGTATTTCAGGGTCTCACTGCCCCCCCCCCCCAAAAAATCTCATCCCTAACCTCTTGCATCCATCCCAATATCGGTGCCTTTCATTTCTTCACGTATCCCCACGCCCTACGACCAGAAATTGGCCCAAATGGCTCAAAATATCTCTTATTTAAAAAAGAAATAACATTATTTTATAGAGTAGAAGAGGGAGAAGAAGGGAGAGAAATGCAGGGCACATCCTCATGTCGAAGACTTATAGCTTCTTTATTTGCCACCCCGCTTTCTCTCCACGATCGTATCCCTGTCGGGCTTAACAAAGAAAATTGCTCTCAAATTTGTCTGTAGCTACGATTTAAGACTGCGTTCATCAACCCCAATTTTGGAGGGTAATTTTTCAGTCGGGTCCAGTGAGATTTGCTTTACCTTTAGAGTTATTTTAAGGCGTTAAAAAACCCCACGCACAACAAGGAAAGTTGTGCGTCGGCGAAGCGCCGGTGCCTTTTGCTTTTCTTGAGGTTTTGTGGAATTGCTTAAAACAGGGAGCAGATTCTTTAAGGATGAAGTTTTGGCCGACCTGGCAATGTTTTTTGGGAAGCCCTGAGAAGGTAGAAAGTAGAGGAAAAAGGCAGGACAAATCGAATAATCGAATAATAATTGAATATTATCACCGAGGACATAACGTGCGCTCGCGTTTGACCGCCATGGCCATCTCCTCCTTGGGGGAAAAAAAAAACCCAAATTACCTCTTTGCAGCGGTCTCAAACAAGGTGCTAGTAATAAAAATACCCCCCCAAACCTAAATAAGGCAATTAAAGAATTATTTGGGTTAATAATAATAACGAAATTAAAGAATTGTGTGATTTTATACCGGCGGCTTTTAAGGTGCCGGAGATTTGAGCGCAGTGGTTTTTTGGGGGGGGTGTGATCTTGAGCCCTGTGTGAAGTGTCAGTTTGCATCGCAGGTTTCTCCTCCTGCCTTTTGGTGGCAAAAAGTGCTTTTTAGCTGGGCTCTTTAATAGCACTGGGAAGAGGGGATGTGTTGAGCCAGTCCCAGAAAAAACGTTAGCGGTCCTAACGAAGGAGGAAGGTGCCGGCACCCCTGCTGCCATCACCAGGTCCTGATTCGGGTGCTGGATTCATGGTGCCGCCTCTCAAACCGCTGAAACCAGGGGATTTATTAGCCTGGGTCTAATTACACCTCTGCCTTGGGTTTAAATAAAAATTGCTAGGTTTATGGTTAAACCTGTGCCCCCCCATCGCCTCAAACAAATATAAATTCAGGATTGAAATGATTGTGGGGAGGTTTTTGGAAAGCAGCTCCCTGGGAAAGTAGTTTAAGGTCCAGACCTGCCCCTTTCCCTCTTCTCCCCAAGTCGGGAACGCGGCCGCTGCCGGGTTGCTCCCAGCTGGGACGATGCTCTGCACAGGCTGCTGGTATCCAAGGGGTTGCATGAAGGGCTTAAGGACGGTGGTTTCTGAGTGAGGAGAAGGGTTTGTGGGGTTATTTTTAAGAGTGAGAAGTCCTGATGGGCTGAAAAACCGAAGGCACTGAAAGAGGTAGTGCATGTGTGTCGGGGGGTGGGGGGGAAACACCGTTGTGGACCGTACCCATCCCAAATATGCTTTAATAATATATTAAAGCTTGGTGCCTGACTTAGCACCCTGGAATGGGGGAGCAAAGGACTCCTTCCTTATAGCTAGAGACAATTTTACTCTCTGCACAACGAGGCATCGCAAGGTGGGAGCACAATCTGTGGCGCGAGGCTCTATTCAACCCAATTAATTTCGCAGCGCGCTCAATCTTCCTCCTGTGATTTCGTTTCCTTGGAGAAACATCACTTTCAGGCAGTGCTAATTGCAGATGATCATTAGAGTATTAATTTATTAATATTGGGGTTTTTTTTAATACCAAAGACCGAGTCTGTGCAGGTGTAGCTGGGTACGCAGGCAGAGCTAGGCCCACACGCCTGAGCACGGCGCTTTTTCTCCACTGTAAAGCAATGAACCAGGGAAAGGAGTTGAGTGCAAGCTTGTTCAAAGGAAAAGATGCTAAAAGAAATACATATCTTCTTGGTTTTTTCCTTAATAAGAGGAATTTGGGCCTGGGTTAAGGTCTGTGGGGTAAAGCACTGGGAAGGACGGGTGCGTAAATCACACAGGCCTGTTTGAAAAACTTTCCCCCCCCCGGTGCGAATTCAAAAGGCCAAATTTGGGCTTTTTCAGGGTAAGTTTGGCAAATTATTTCATTACCCTGCAGAGCAGGATCAGACCCTGCGGTCGAGGCCGTGAACTTGCTCCAGGCTTTGCCTGGGATGGCGTTACAGTGAATTCCCGACTTAATGAGGCATGAAGAGGACCCGCTGCAAAGTCCCTTCAGGAGATTTCCCTGCCAGTTCCAAAAAAAAAAACCCCTCTTGAAATCCATCCAGGAATTAGCAGCTTGCTCCTTCCCCCTTCTCCAGGCAGAGGGGAGACGGGATCAAGGGCAGCACGGGAGCCCGAGCGCATCCAGCCCGTGGCTGCTCGCTGCTTCCCGATGTTTCCAGGCTGTGATGGAAGGTCAGATCCTGCTTTGCCATCCCCACTCCTTGCAATTTTACTTTGCACTAACAAAACCCCAACAAAACACCAAAAAACACCCCCCATAAAAAACCCCTCCACATCAGAATATTTCTTTTGCTGTGGCATCAAAGGGGTCAATGTGGTTGGGAGTAAATGGAGTCGAGGAGCTGTGGGCATTTCTGGTGGGGTGTTTGTATTTTGTTTTGACTAAGTCCAAGTCAAGGCTCCCCGGACAGGCACCGTTTGGACGTAGCAGCAGCATCTGGGGAGATCAAAGCCCAGAGTTGAGGCTAGGTTGGAAAATGTCTTCTCCTCCGCTGGCGGGGGGAGAGATTGTGAACCAGATCTTAAGTTTTCCCGTAGGGATGCTAAGAGATTCGCCCTGTAGCATCCCTGGGGCCAGCATTTCCAGCAACTCACCGGCATTTGTTACAACCCTCGACCCTACTAGCAGCCCCTGACCCTCCTCACGCACTTAAGGACAAGGTGAGGGTGATGGGGGAGCCAGGCATCAATGCTATCCCTGTCCTCAGAGGGATGGGGCCGTAGGGATGGAGCCGTGGCACGGCGGGACGGGGCTGTAGGACGGCGGGATGGGGTTGTAGGACGTGTCTGCGTTTCACACAGATCCCCCATCTTGCAAGCAGTTGCATTTCTCACCTCAGCTCTGCTGGAGGGGAAGGTTGGCCCAGGGCTTTACCCCCACCCCCACCCCACCGCGGGTTTCAAACCTCCTTCTTGCTCTCCCACCTAATTTAATTGTCACCGGTCAGTCTGGGATTTGGGATGAAACCCGCCGAATTGGGGGCTACAAGATCGAGCTCAAACACACAACCGTGGGGGTTTTAACCCCCCCCCCCAAGTCCCCAGACAGCATATTTTATATTATAAATAAATCAAATGCTAAAAATATCACCACCACAGGCCCTATATCACCCTTATTAATTGCAATTTGTTGCAAACTACCCTTTATTATCAAAGACAAATGCCTATATTGCCTAGACCAGCCATAGTGTGGTATATAATTGCCAAGCAGTAACTGAAGGTGGTGGGTAGCATGCCCCCCAAATCTAAGGCTTCATTAAGCCAGGATTAATTATTTGTCCCCTCCACAAACTCACTCACGTATGTGTCTGTTCCTGTAATAATACTGGAGATTATTTTAAGGGACAGCCCATGTTTTCCTCTTTCTGTATTTATTTTCCATCAGTTTGGGAGGAAAGAGGCAAAATCCTTGGAAACGGGTAGGGGTTTATTCAGCGTTCCCCAAGGACATTGGGACCCGATCCTGCCACCTCCGTGCTCCTCTGATGATGGAGAAACCTTGGCTCGGCTGGCAGAAAAGAGCTCCCCAAAGTTTGGCTGTCTCAGACTCAGCTGGGTATTTTGGATGGGCAAACCATCTCGTTCCCAATGCAAAATTAAGGATGTCCTGAAAAAAAGACAAACATCCAAAACCCACCAACAAAGCACCAGACAGCAAATAAAATCCCAAAACTGAGTGAAAAAGCAGCAGCGTATTGGGACCAAGGAGTTTTTCTGCCTGTTGCTGCCTGGGGGGTGTGTGTGTGTGTGATGTGTGCAGGGGCTGTTTAAATAATGGCAGAAAAATGCAATTTTAATGAAAATGCAATTAGAAAAACTTTGATAGCGTCATCCTGAAACCTGCAGGGACCTTGTTTGCTACCAGCACAGAGATCTGAGCTGAAATTTTTTGCTTCTTGAAGCCCGCCGAGCTTTGCACGTGGAGGAAAAAAGGATGCAAATATAATAAACCTCCTTTTTGGAGGTTTTCTTCCCAAATTCCCTGCCCTGCAAGCAAATCCCAAATTCCAAATTCCCTCCTCTGCACACCAACCCGGTGTGTTCTTCCTGCCCTACAATTTCTTTACTGAAAAGGAGGTGCAGAAATGGGATATTCAGGGGTAACCCCCCCACCAGCCCCAGCTTGGCGATGCTGCTGGGGAGGGGGGGCACAGGGCAGAGGAACGCGGAGGGATACAGCGGCACATCTCGGGGTCCTTCGGGGCTTCTACATCCTACTTTAAATAGACTTAACGAAGCGTCTGCCTCCCATTTGGGTCCCACCACTGCTGGCAAAACCAGGCAGGGATCTGTGTTGAGAGGTGAGGCCGTGGGGCTTTAAAACAGCCGGTTTTGCTGGTGCTGGGAAGGCTGAATTGCAGATTTATTTTTGGCTGCCCCCCCTGTTTTGCACTGATGTGTGATCCCCAGAATAACCTGATTTCGTTTGGTGGGGATGCTGTGTAATTATGCCCGGGAGGGCTGCAGAAAAGGAGATTGGAAATGCCAAATATTCACCTTGTTGATGGATGCCGAATTCATGCTGCTGTCTGGCAGGGTGGTGTCAATACGCCTTTGGTGGGCGAGTGTGAAGTGCTGCTTAAATAAGCGAGGCGGTGGGTGAGAGCGTGCTCTTACCTCCAAAATGAACTCGAATCTTAACCCCAAATTTAACTATAAGGCTAGATTGAGATTATTATTGTTGTTATTTTTAATTTGGGGGCAGGGAAAGGGGAAAAAAAACCCTTGTGGGGCAAAAAAAGCCTCGGTGCTGGCTACGATAACACCCAGCATTACGGCCACGATATTAAAATCTCTTTGGCCTTTACAAGTCTTCCCCACATCATCGGTCACGGTGACTGGTCCAAGCTGTAAATACATCCTTAATGACAAATTAAACCCAATTATCTGCCATGCCTGAGCAACGAGGTCTTTTATACACGGGGTGGGGAGGGTTGAGGAGAGGGGGGCTCACACACGCGTGTGACGGCGCTTGGAAATAATTCGATCATCAATGTGCTTTTGCAGCGGCAGGTACAAGGGGGATGAAAGGCTCTTTGGAAAAATCAAAATTTGAGAAAAGGTGGGATTTGGGTTTGGCCTTTTTTTGAGGGGGTTTTCTTTCCCCTTGAAGTTTTTCTGAAGGTCGCTTGGCCGCAGCGTGCGCGCTTGAGTTTTGCGGCGTTCCCCGCGCTGCTGCAGCCTGTTCAACACTTCGGAGGGGGGATTTCTTCTTTAATACAATAAGCAGGACGCTGGGTTTGCTCATCCTCCCCACCCCCAAAAATAAAAGAGCCCAGGCAGGCTGGTGAAAGGAGAAAGAACTGGGCAGAGATTTGGAGAGCTGGACGTAGATCTGACCCCGCCATTAGCGGCTGAAGCATTTCAGCCTTCAGGTTTTGGCAAGGTCTGGATTTGAAAGCCAAGTTTGGGGCAGTGTCAACTGGAAGCAAAAATAATGTTTTCTCTTCCAAGAAGTTCCTGGTGATTATTTTTTCCTTGGATATTTGCTAGCACAGAGGGGGTTTTTCTTTGTTTTTGCTTAATTAGGTGGACACCTCAATGTCGGATGCACCTTTTCCTGGGGGAGGGAGGGAGGTGAAATTTGTCTTTTCCACCTCTTTTTGCTGGTTTCCCCGTCTTGCTACGGCCATCCCCGCCGTGTCGTGCAGGCAAGGCTTGCAGGATCAGCCTCCCCTGCTAAACCAGACTCAAGAGAGGGCTGTGAGAAAAACAAAACCCCAAATAACAACCCCCTCCAAAAAAAAAAACCAACCCCCCAAAAAATCCCCAACCTCCCCTGCTCAGAGCTGGAATTATCCCTGTTTTAAAGCACAAGGAGGTTCGCCAAGAGCTGGCGCAGGATCCGGCTTATGGAAGAAGCTTCCATAGGGAAGAAACGCAGCCCCCTGCAAAGTATATGGGGACCTGCAGGTTTTCCTGGGGAGGGAAAATCCCCAAAAGCCAATGGGACCTTTCTTTTTCCTTTCTGGAAAGCGGACACTTGGTTTATATGTTGCAGCAGAAAGGGATTTGTGCTTTTTTGTTTCATTCATTATTTTTCGTGACCTGTAAAGCTGCCGAGCTCCTTATCGGAGGGAGCTGGGCTCCAGCAGTTTGTGCCAGCCTTGGGAAGGGGCTCTGAAATTCGTTTGGTCTGTGAAAGAGGGAAAACACCCCCCCAAAAAAAAATTAATGAAAAGTCAATGAAGAGTTTTCCACCAGAAGTGGGGTGAGGGCAGGCGGGTGAGCGATGCAGCAGGGCTGATCTCCGGCAGGGACTGGTACTGGATGCTCCTGAATCTGGGATAACAGAATCCCTGCCTGGAAATGCTTCCTCCTAATCCCTGGGAATTAGGTCGGTGTCTGCTGGTGGTGGTGGGGGAGCATTTCAGGAAAGGTCCCGTGGTGGGATGCCGCTGCCTGGGGGGTTTTTTAACTCTTCTTCCCAAAGCTCAGCCGTTTGCCTGTGGTGTGGTGAATTTAGGGGGTGCTGGGGTGCTTGTCGCAATCAGGCTCTCCTAAAAATTTAAGACCTGAGCCCAGCAGAAGAGGTTGGGAACAGAGGTGGAGCAAGGGGGAGAAAAGGAGACCACGCTGCTCCCTCAGAGTAGGAATTCAACCATTTTTTCTTCTGTTTTGCCTTTTTTCCCCCCACATTCTCCTTGCACAGAGCTCTCTGAGTGTATATCTGTAGCATTTAGAGCCAGTTCCAGGTTGTCCCTGGCCTTGAGGCCAGGACAGTGGGCTGTCTCCTTTGTCTCTGCAAACATCTCCAACCAGTTTAGGAGATGTCTCCCTCTTGCCTGCTTCTCAGCTGCCCGTCTCTGGCATTTGCCAGCCCCTCGCCCTTCCATGCTCCTCAGTTTTCCTTCAAGTTCCAGCTTCCGGAGTCACGTTATCATATGTCAGGCTCTGTTTTTTTCAGGAACAGCTTTTCTGGAGGAGAGAAAAGCCAGGAAGCCCTGATTCCTTCATGCTGAAACTCCAGAAAAGACATAAAAATAATCCAGTATTTATTATTTAAACTGCTATGAACTTCCAAGCTGGGCTTCTGGGTTTGCAAGCCAGGGAGCCATGGTTATTTAACATTCAGGGCTTGCAGGGCTGCAGCTGTAGAAAATCAGTGAGGAGGGTGAGCCCCAGACATCAGGGCTCCTCTGAAAGACCCAGATGTCTGAGATTATTTGGGGAAGGGAGTGCTGGCCCCAGGGGGCTGGCTGCTCAGGGGACCGGCTGCTGGGAAGGACGCTGAGTCGGGACATGCCTTGGTGATGTGGAGCATGAGAGAGGCAGCTGGCTTGGGGGAAGTCTCCTCCTTGCACTCTCCTGAGCTGGGAGCGTGTCCTGGAGCTTGGGCACCACTGAGGCTTTTCTCCAGGGGCTTCCCACGTTCGGCCCTTCTTTGCTTCAGTGCTGTGATTTACTCTGACCCTCAGGGTGTGAAGACCTGGCCCTGAAGGTTTTCCCAGATCCCAGCACAAGCAGGAGGGTAAAATCCCCCTCCTACCCCCTTCCCTTTGCTCCCACCTGGGGAAAGGGTCTCACTGCAGCAAAGCTAGCTGCCTGCCCCACTGCCTGCCCTCCCCAGCCATTCCTATTCCTAAACCAACATCCCAGTCAGACTCTGTCACCTCCCTTCACGCGAAATCAATAACAACGGGTGAGCAGGTTAATTATAATCACAGAATAAACGCCACGGTCTCAAAGTTCACTCAACTTCAGCAGCATTTCAAAACGAGTGGAGGAGGCCAAGAAACTTTCATTGATTCCTCCGGGGCAGGTGTGGGAGTTTGAACCTGTCCCCAAGCTGATCTTGATTCAAGACCTGCTCAATTTTCCTCCTTATCTCGACTTTCGCCTATCTTATAATGCCTGTTATTTTAGATAAAAAGTCCAATCAATTGAGTTAGAAAAACTGCAAGTTGTATGTTGCCCTGATAAGTTCGGTACCCGCCGCTTTAGAGGCCTGGGCTGCAGTTTCTGTGTGAAGTGACCTTTTGTGGATGCTTTATCAGCAGCTGGGAGAATCACTCTCCATCCTCCCGCCTCACTTGAGGGCTGAGTGGACTTCACATTCAGAATAACTAATAAAAGAGGCAAAGAGAAGGGCCAGGGGTTAGACAAACCGACTGTCCCCTATAATGTGATGAACACCTATTTGTTTGCCCCTGGCTGGTGTCCCATAGGGAGGACAGGAGCTGGACTGAGTAATTTCAGTGCAGCTCCTCCGAGGGGGATTTATCAGTATGGACTGGAGCCAGAGCTGGTGTCTAAATGATTCTGTGATTCTAAATTAGTGTCTAAATTAGTGAGCTACAGACAACTGGGGTGGGGTTTGGATATGCACATAGACATCAATACTGGTTAGTGCCATTGTACTCAGAGCTTGGACACGTGGAATATCATATATTACATATATAAGTCTATATACAGTATATATATCTCATGTGTCTATACATATATATAAATATATATATAAATACATATGTATATAAAATATCTAATATATATATTTTATATCCATAAAGTGAGGTTTTTAAATATATGTGTGTGTGTTATATTTGTGGATGTATATATAATCATATATACATGCACAATTCTATACATATATTCTATATTGTCTATACACATATATTAATACATATAGTCTATACATACATACATATATATATTTATGCACGTATGCATATATATATCACAGAATCACAGACTCATAAGGGTTGGAAGGGACCTCAAGAGGTCATCGAGTCCAATCCCCCTGCCAAAGCAGCATTTGTATATATGTATAGACTATATATTTTTATATGTATGCATGTATAGGCTATATAGAATACATATATATTTATATATATGTAGCCATAAAATCATAATTCTTATAGCAAAAGTGAGGAGGGTTGATTAGAGATGTCTCCCAGCTTGCTAAGATGGCAGTCTTAGGGACATGTAATATGTGTATCTATACAAATATACGTGTTTATATATATGTTTATATATATATGAGTGTACTCACATACAAACATGCACTATAATATGTAATAATAATAATAATAATGATGATGATGTATTCCTACAAGCAGGATTTTGACATGGATAAATATCTGTCCCTCTGGTGTGCACCAGCCTGGGAAGTGAGAACAAAACAGCCACCACCTTTAGTTTTTCTGGAGTTGCAGGACTGCAGGAATGCAGGCTGGAAGATCTCCAGTCCAACCTCCTGCTCAAAGCAGGACAAGCAGTAGCACTAGCTGAGGTCAGCTGTGGATTTGCCTGGATGAGGCTTGGAAAAGCCCAGGGGTGGAATTCCCTCACCTTTCTGGGCAGTCGATTCCCCTCCTGATGAAAATGCTTTGCCAAAGGCCCAGCCTGTGCTAGGCCCTGCGTCCCCTTGCGCCGCCTCCCACTGCTGAGAAGAGTTTGGCTCTGTTGTCTGCATAGATCTGCCCAGCTTCTCCCTGCTGTGCTTGAGATGATCCCAAACAGCATCATTTTCCCTGGGCCCAGAGCTGTCCCTGGCCTTGGTCCCCCTGGGTGTTGGTAGACACCTCTCTAGCCAGACAGACAGACAGTCACCATCAGACAGGGAGATGCTGCACCATGACATATGACCACAAACCATTGTGTCCTTGTTGCTTAGGGAGTCTCAGCTCCTAGAATCACAGAATCATTTAGGCTGGAAAAGACCTTTAAGATCATCCAGCCCAACTGCAAACCTCGCTCTGCCAAGGCCAACACTAAACTGTGTCCCTAAGTGACACATCATCAGCTGCTCTGTAGGAGCCCGAGTGGGCCAAGGGCACGTGAGTGTTGTGTCATGCTCAGTAATGAGCCAGTGCCAGATGCCAGCCAGGGGAAGCAAACAGACCACGTTCTTCAGTCATTAGCACGGCCCCTGGCAGGGTGACACACCACCCCAGCCTGACCCAAGCAGGTCTGGACCCTACTAGCTGGGCTTTTAGTCAGGCTTCACTGGTTTACCCAGTAACTGGCCCCAGTTCACCAGCTCCCCAGTAGCCATAAGGCCAGTTCCCATGGCCCAGCCGTGGAGCAGCGGCTTGGCACGCCTCCACAGCACACCTGTGGGTACACCAGGACATGTGGACACATGTCAGAGATGATCCATTGCCTGTGCCCAGCCTGGGAACAGCTGCCCAGGTGGGATCATGGCATTGTAAACCTCTCATCCTCCTCATTTTTTCCCTCACTGTCCCTTCCCTTGCAGTCATCAAAGGAATGCCTCTGCTAGGGCACATCCATTTGGAGATAGAACATATTCAAAGGAGGAAAATACTGGAATAGTTTGGTTTTTTTTTTTCCCCTTTGTCAAAAGAAAGACCATTTCCAGGTGCCTCCCACCAAAGCAACCCCCAGGCCATGGATGGCCCCATCCTGGCTGTTCCCTGGGCTCTCCATTCTAATCTAAGATTTGTTAAGAAATATTTGGACAGTCGATAAGCAGAGGAATCTCCTGTTTATCAGAAAAGCCTCAGATATTTACAAGTGCAAAAACTCTTAAGTAGGAGTAAGAAAGGGGAGGTCACTTTGGTGGGTTGGATCAGGCTTGCATCTCAGCAGACCTTGGACCTGCTCAACCTGACAGTCAGCAGAAGTTGCTGTAGGACACCAGGTTGCTACCCAAAGAATAGCCAAAGATTACTCTGACCAAAAAGTATCCTACATCCTCATGGGTGTTTCCATGCCTGTCTCCCTGTATAGCAAGCAGACCACGTAGCCTCTGGATGTGGGTACTTCATGGTACCTGAGTATGCAGGTCAGTAGTCCCTCCAGTCAGCTCCAGTACAACCACTGGGTTTGATAGTTTGTGGTCTGGTAGTTCTGGTGTGCTTCTGGTGTGCTGAAGAGCTCTCAGTGCTCTTCCAAGCATCCAGGTTGACTAGTCATCCCAGGACCATCGCCTGCCCCTTTCCAAAATGGGTAGTTTGTTTCTATCTGCTTTAGAGGAATTCAGACCATTTCCACCCACTCTTCTTCTGCCTCCCCATCTATGGAGATGTGGCCTTTGAAAGCTCTCCTGTTGCCCTCTCCAGTGAGACAGGGAAGAGCCTTTGAGCTTCTTGAGGAGGAAGACCAGGAGATGAAAAGCCTTGCTCAGGAAGCCTCTTGCAGAGCCAAGTCTGAACTCAAATCCAGCCCCAGCATTTGACCAACCTTCCCGTTGTGCTCCTCTTGCACATGAACTCAGCTGGTCCCTTGGCTCCTTCTACCTCTACTGTCCTTCAAACCAGGGAAAACATATCCACAAAGGAAAGGAGTATTTTTGGCTGTTGGCAATGGCGTGTGCCATAGACCTTGGCTTGCCTCAGGCAGAGGAGGGGTCTTTGGAGGGGAAGGACGCAATGTTCCCTTTGCCTTGACGTGAAACATGTGGCCTGGGAAGGGCTGCACAGGAACAGTCTGGCTGTGGTGTTTCACAAGGGAGGAGGAAACAGATTTCTTTGCCTTTTTCAGTAGTGGCATATGGTTCAGTCAGGTTGCAGGTCCAATGTTCCTGAAGCAGTAAGTAGGGTCTTCATGTTTGCAGGGGAAAAGTAGCTTGGTCCAGGCAGCCAACTGGGTAACCAACCATCTTCTCCACCATAGATGTGTTAAATAAACCTCAAAACATCCTGGGACAGTGTCAGGTCACCTCTGAAAAGCTTCACAACAATGCACTTGGCTTGAAAATGTGTTTCTGGATAAGAGCAAGGAATTTATCCCCTTCACTTCCTGCAGATCAGCAACCACACTGGTGATGTTCTCTGTTCATCCAGATCAGAGGAGAGTTAGGGAGCCACATTCCCACCACCACCCAACCCAGCCATGGGCACTACTCCCCATGTTCCTAGGTCCCATTAGTCTCTAAAACAGTGGTGCCCTGGATTGATTTCTTTAAAATTCTGTCAGAGGAGACACATGCAGAGAAGGGGGGAGGTGGGGAAGAACCTGCTTTTAGAGGAACATCCTCGGCTCCATTAGCTGAAGGGTAAGATAATCATAGAATGGTCTGGGTTGGAAGGGACCCCAAGGATCATAGAGTTCCACAGGCAGGGCAAATAATGCACATGGGCTTTCTGGCCCCAGGCTGTGTCAAGCTGGTGATGTCCCCCTTGAAAAAGGAAAAGCTCACTGGCACCTTTCTTTTGGCTGCAGATATCCCCCATGCATAAATTTGGGTTCTTTATTTACACCCACTCCCTACTCCTCCTCCTTTGTTCTCTCCTTGGGTTTTGCTGCTGTCTTCCATTCAAATGTAGTCCTGCTCTGCCATGGTACTGGATGAACCAGCACTTTGAACTGCTGTGATCTGAGCAGAAACCTTTTGGTGGGTTTTCCCCCTTGAAACTTCATCTCTTGGAGTCTTGCAATTCATGGGGGCATCGCAGGCCGTTCTAAAGGAGGAGAAGATGTGACCTTCAGCTCCACTAGCTGCAGCAAAGTGCTTATTAAAAGGTCCCTGGAAGGCTTGGACTGTAGGAAGGATCTTCACACTGTCACTTTTTAATGGAGACAATGTGGGGATTTGGGACAAGCCACCCCAAACTGCTGGGAATGGCCAAATCCTGTTGACCCCCCCACACGCTGTCGTGGCTGTCTCTTGAAGCAGAAGGTGAGGTTGCCCTGGGTGGGTTTCCAGGGTGTCCGTGTGTCCGTGGGGCCAATGTCCTTTTGCCTCAGCTGTGAGTGCCCCTGAGAGTCCATTTGGAATTCGTGTATACACAGGATCGTGGCTCTCACCTCTTATCATAACAAATCGTTTTAGGAAACTGCTTCTCTGCGGGGAAATTTGCTCTCAGGCTCTGTTTAGAGCCTGTAAGTGCCTGGCTGTGTTTGAAGGAGAGCTTCTCCTTTGCTGAGTTGCTCCATTGGGTTGAGAAGACACTTCTGCAGGGGGAAATGTTGATATTAAATATCCCTCCAGCTGTAAACAAAACTCCAGTGCTATATTAATGGAAGCCTCTTTCCATTCCTCTTCACCCAGAGGGGGTGAAGGCAGGAGGGGGCTGGAGGGCAGAAGAAGGTAGGCAACCTCCTTGTTGTTTCTTAGGCAGCAACAACTGGATCTGGCCCAAACCAGTGTGGGGATGCTTCTTTGTCCCCTTCTAGAAGCTGGTTTGGGAGCAGAACCTTATGAGCTGGTTGCTGGCTCTGAACTGAAGGATTCAAAATCAGTCAACCAGTCAGAGGATGTTACTCTTTTGGGTCCTGATCCCTCAGGTTTGTGTGTGCGAGACGATCTCGCCAAGGTTAATGGATTCAGGGTTGCTCAAGAAAAGCCCAAACAAACCCAGGAGGTCTGGGGCTAGGAATGACCATGCTGTCAGGCTTGCAGAGATGGTGGAAAGACCCAGAAAAGGCACTTGAAGCCACTGTTCAGGCTTGAACCCTCTGATCCCTAGCTGACTTTGTTACAAGAGGGTATCTCTCTTGTCTGGATGGGAAGGCAAAAGTACTCAGAGTTTGGGGTGGAACCTGCCTATGGTGAGAGATGCTGTCATGTCACAGCCATGCTGGGAAAAGTGCCTGTAGGTGTGACCTGGCTGGTGGTGCTCAGATCTGCTTGCTTGTTGAGCCTTCCATTGTCCATACCAGCTGATCTCTGTGGACCTGGCGGTGGATGTGAAGGACCACTCCCAATGACTAAGAGCCATGAAGGGCCATACCCAAGAATTCTTTTTTCCCTACCAGACCCTGGTGCTCCACTTAGGAGTTACTCCTGACTCCCTGGAGACTGAATGTCCCATTGTGGAAAGTATTTCTGACATTAGCATGCTGAAGGCCTCACCCAAGATTAGGAGACTGTTGTGCAACACACAAGTGACATTTCCTGCCCTGGGGACCTTGCAGTCCTCATAAACAGTAGGTGTGAGGGGAAAAAGATCTCCTTTTACACAATAAGATAATGACAGAATAGGGACAGGACCCAATCCATCCTCTTCACTGGCTGGGTCATTCAGAGAGATTTCATGATCTGCTCTCTTGTGAGAAGTTCCTTCATGGGCTAAAGGTAGGGTCTTAAGAAGAATGAAGTAGAAAGCCATTAGCATTAGCCAACACCAGGGACCCAACCCATAAAAAGGACTGACTGTACTCAAGGTTGATGTTATTCAAGATAAGGGCTGGCAAAGGCAGTTGGGGAGTTCAAAGAGGAAGAGGGGACCATTCAGGACAGTAAAGGATGGGCTTTTCCAGCCATGGGTCTGCATCCTCCTCAGCTGACTGGTTATCCCTTCCTCAGCCCTGTCCCAGTGCTGGCCATACCTGGCTTTGGGAGAGGGAGTAAATCTCTCCAGCAGAAAGGCTATTACAGAGGTCACCGGACGGACCCATAAATCTCCATTATCAGGCAGCGGCTCCTGTGCCACGAAACGGAAATTATTGCCCTGAGTGTGACTGGGGGAGCCTTTCCTTCCCCCTGCATTGTTCAGGGCCCTCTGGGAGCTGCTCAGGCAATTTGCTGCCTGAATAAACGTTTCCTTTCCCAGCTACTAAGTACAGGGAATAAGTGTCAGGGGATCTCATAATGCCAGGATTTAGAGCTCCAGCCCCCGAGACGGAAGCCAAGAAAACACTTTCCTGCCTTTTCCTGGGGAGTCTCCAGTCTGCCATGTCTTAATCCCCATTATTAATAACAACGGCAAATTAAACAATCAGTGCACTTGAGGCCTAGTGACCTCCACGGCCAATGTGCAGCCTACCCAGTGGGTCACGGTTCCTGTGGGCTCTGAGCGCTGGGCTTGTCCTGGAAGTCACCCTGGAGATATTTTTGCCTTCTCCAGGAGTGGGGAGAAGGTCTTTTCCCCAGCTATGCCAACCTGGGGAAGGATGCAGATAGAGACCATGTCCTACATCTTCAGAAAACAGTTGATGAGCATTTGTCCTAGGTCTTGGACACCCAGCCACATCAAAGTGCATGTCCTGCATCTCTTCAGGTGATACTTCCTCAGCAACTCCATCCCTGAGTTTAGTGATGCTGTGAAATCATACCACCTCTTTTAGAAAGAAACCCAATCCCTTGACTTCTGTTTCTCCATTGGTGCCAAAATGCCCATTGTACACAAAAGGGCATTCACTAAGCCTACATCATCTTCTCTGAGCCAGGATCCACCAGTGTCCACTTTGCCACCACACTTTGGAGCAGGAGAGGCTATTTCTCACCCAGGTGAGATCTCTTGAGGTCAAGGAGCTCCCTCTGCTCCAACACGGCTCCAGGAATGGTTTTAATGAGGTTGCACCCTGCAGATGCCATCTTCTGACTCAGCACTGGGTGGTGCACTCAAAGGACGCACCCATCTGATATCACCCCACAAGGACTGTGATTACAGAGAGCCACCCATTGCGTGGAGCCTCAGTGTGCCCTGGGAACAAAGTCTTCCCCATCCCAAGCACCAGTGATTCCTGTTTATTAACGTTCACAAGGATCACCTTTGTCTGCAGCTGAGAGGGGGGAAAAAACCACACAAATGCTGCTTACTGTGGAAGCAGAAGAGTTCATTGGTTGGGCTTTTTTTGAAACTTAAACCAGTGAAAGTCCCTTCAGGAAAAAAGCTCTAGTCTAGATCCCACTGGAGCTGAAAAAAACCCCACCAAAAATAAGTAGTGAAGAATATAGTGGAAACAAAGCAGATGAAAAAGGGGAGAGAAGGGAACAAGTCTCAAGATGCTTTTGTATAGAATCATAGAATCACAGAATGTGTAAGATTGGAAGTTACCTTTAGAGGTCATCTAGTCCCACCCCTTGCAGTGAGCAGGGACACCTTCACTAGAGCAGGTCACTCAGAGCCCCATCAAGCCTGACCCTGAATGTGTCCAGGGATGGGGCCTCCACCACCTCTCTGGGCAACCTGTGCCAGTGATCCACCACCCTCAGATGGAAGAACCTTTTCCTAATATCCAAACTAAATCTCCCCTTTTCTAGTTTAAAACCATCACCCCTTGTAAGGGATTTTGGAAGCCTGATTACAAACCAACAGTGAAGCTGGGTGTCACTCAGACTCTTATGAAATAACATCCAATATTCAGTGGCAAATATTATTAATATTAGAAAATAAGAGACTTGCATTTTACCTGTTTTCAACTCTAGATCCTCTGGGGTTTTTTTCTAAAAACAGGAGTATACCCATACTTAACATTTCTTATCACACACATTTTGAGGGACCTTCTTATTCAAGAGCTTGGTCAACTCTTAACATTTCTGAGGGACTGTTAGGAATTTTCTCCTTTTTCTTTGATTAAAAACTTTCAGATTTTGGCTTTCTGGTGGAAAAAAAATCTCCAGGAGATATGGTATTTTGTAATCAGTCACAGACAACTCAAATCGGTCCAGAGTTTTGTTACTTTTGGAGTATCTCTGCTCTGCTAAATTATCAGCAATTTTGCCTTGAATTATTTTCAGAGAAGAAAGGATTTTCTTACAGGAGAAAAATTACTGTGAAAGTAATTTGGCTTTTTCTTTGGAAAATTATACACAAAAACCTCAACAGCTTCTAAGATGAAAAAAAAAATAGCAAAATGTTTTCCTTACTTGAGATTTTTCAAGGAAATGAGTTCTTTCCTGACTCCCTGTTCAGGTCCTTTCTCTTTCTAAAGGAAGTTTATTCGATCTAGATTTTGGCTGTGACTCAACAGTGATTTTAAAGGGGAAAGTGAGGCACTGTGGTTATGGCATCACTGAATCCACGTGTACAAAAGTCACCTGGAGGGATTCCCATCTTTCCTAAACCACTAGAATTGCTCAAAGATAATGAGATTTTCCTATGTTGTTGGGAAGATGCTGGATTCTTTCTTTTCTGGCTCCGGAGCCCCTTGGGTAAATTAATTTCTAGTATTTCCCCATGGCCACACAGTGTCATCTCTATCCATTTTTAGCCTGGTTTTCTAGGGAGAATTAGGCTCACATGAATCTTTTTCTCCCTGTCTCTGTTTACTGGCGCCACTTCAGTAACTTTTTAATCCTTTGGCTGTTTCATGGGGATGTAGTTTCCTCCAGATTTCCCAAAAATAGTCTGGAGAAAAGAGAAAACAAGGCTGATGTTTGAGCATAACTCAGAGAATCCACATGGGATCGAGACACAGATCAGCAAGGAGCCAAATTTTGTTGGTTTGCCCTTTGAGGAAATACTGTCTTCTAGCAAAAAGCTGAGATACTTGTATAGCATGCAGGTGGACAAGCACAAGGTGGAGCAAGATGCACACTAGCATTGTAAGAGGTGATGTTCCCCTGTTTTGTAATGGCTGAAGGTCCTGATGCCAAGCTCTTGGCATCCTTCAAACATCTCCTGTGCACTGCAGCTTGTTGGGATTTTTTTCAGCAGTCTGGTTTATTCCCAGCCCTTTGCTGATACTCTCCATGTGAGACTACCACCAAGAGCCCACATTTTCAAGGGCCACAACACTTGGGTGCAGCTCTGTTGACATCCCAGTGAGACCTACAGCTGATGCTTAGGTTTTATTAGGTGAGGTTCTTGGTTTCTCAAGGCAGTTGCATCCAAAGGGGAGCTGACCTGTGTCTTTCCAAATGATGACACAGTTGAGGTGTGTTGAACTCTGCATTGCCTTGCAGATGATAATGGAGCTGCCACAGCCACAGGGATTGGGCTGGCACAGTCCAGGGCAGCTGTCCTCACCCTCACCTCACAGCTCCTTGGTGCATGGAAGGAGAGGGACATCAAGCATTGTGGAAATTTGCATCAAAAGCATCAAAAGCCACCTGCAAATGCCTGTTAGCTGACAGCCTGAGCTGGGGTCCTACATGTGGATTCTTGTACTTCAGGAGATGCCTTATGGGCTAGCAGAGGGTGTCCCTGCCCATGGCAGGGGGCTGGAACTAGATGGGCTTTGAGGTCCCTTCCAACCCCAACCATTCACGGATTCAGTGTTTCTCGTGCAGAGAATGGGGTGAAGGCACATGAACATCTCTTCCCCTTGTCTCTTTGCAGCCACTTGCCTCTGTGAGGGTGCTGGGAGGGAGCTGGCATGGGCTGGGTGAGGAGCAGCACACTAGGATAGCAGGCCATATGGGTATGGCTTTCCCTGCCCACGTTTGCCTGAACCCTACTGTGAGATGCTCAGGTGGCTGCCTGGTCTGTGGGCACTTCAGGGTCTGGGCTTGTGTTTGTCCGTGGTCTCAGACAATTTGTCTTGACTGCTCTGAGCTTCTTGCCCTGGCTACCTCCAAGATTGGCTAAGGTCAGAGCAGAAGGTTCCTATCTCTTTCTCCTTGTGTCTGTGTCCCAGCACATCCCTGCTGACACAGAAGTCCTGCAGCTAATGCTGTACAGCAGGGAAAGGGGTTCCTCTTCCCAATAATCCCAGAGGCTCCCTTGAGAAAGGAAGAGCTGATGCTAATATTTTCTTGAAATGTCACTTCTGGGCTCAAATACTGAGAATCAGATCAGAAATTAAATGTCCAGCCAGCTAACTAACTAAATCTTTTCCTTCTCTCCTATCCTGGCAGCAGATTTTTTTGATGATTATTCAGAGGGACGAGAATGTGTCAACTGTGGGGCCATGTCCACCCCTCTCTGGAGGAGAGATGGCACGGGGCACTACCTCTGCAACGCCTGCGGGCTCTACCACAAGATGAATGGCATCAACCGGCCCTTGTTCAAACCCCAGAGGAGGCTGGTAAGTCAGGGTCACACAATGCATGTGGGGCAAGGCTGTGTGTGAGGACGAGGCAAGGTGGAGATGCCAGGGGTGTTTCAACTCCCTGGGACCCCATCTGCCTGACCTAAGTGGGTTTGGTCCAGATTTCCAAACTAATCCAGATTAACTTGTGCTTGGTATGCTATAGGACCTTGTACAGTCTAGAGCAGTTCTACAGACACCCAGGCCAAGCAGGGGAAAGGGCTGTAGGACACAGAGGAAGTACCATGGAGTCGGTTTAGGAAAAGCCAATCTTTGCTTTAGTGTTCCTGTAGGCATATTAGGATGAAGGGAAACCCTTTCCAGCTCCACCACACCACCACTCCATCTTCTCTAACCCTCAGGGTCCTTAAACTCTGTTTGCTTCATGGTGACTGGCCACCTTTTTTGGATACTCTGATCCCAGCTCCATTGGCTGAGCTGAAGGAAAGCTTGTGGGACAGCTCAGGGTATCCCAAAGGATGCCCTGGAACAGGCTGCCCAGGGAGGGGGCTGAGTCCCCACCCCAGGGGATGTTTAACAGATGGGTAGATGAGGTTCTTAGGGATATGGTTTAGCACAGGATGGGAATGGTTGGACTTGATGATCTTAAAGGTCTTTTCCAACCTTGTGACTCTGTGATTCTGTGAAAGCCTGTGGGGTATGCATGAGGAACCTGGGGAATGGGAACATCTGGGTGTTGATATCCTGCATGTCCCTGCTCATTTTGGTGAGGGGTTTTGGAAAGGTCTCTGTAGTCTGGGTCCCAGGGACATGGGGCAATTGTGACCCCAAGCAGCAAATAGCCAGAAAGCCATCCCTCAGGGCCACATTTACCCCCTCCTTGTCTTCCACGAAGCTCCATCCCCAACCCACCAGCCCTTTACATCACCCAGACCCGTCCATGCCCAAACCCATCCATCCCCTTCAAGCGTCACAGATGACACTGTCAGCTTGAGCCCTGCCACCAGCCACGGCCAGTCAGCGCCCTCTTGTGAAAACCCCTTCTGAGACATTGCACTGACCCAGCCAGCACTTTCCATACCCTGGAACTTGCCCTCTTTCATTTACCACTCCACAAGTAATCCATGGGCACATCAGGAATGGCCCGTTGGGTACCAGGTCCTTCAGGGCAAGCAGCAAGGCATGCTTCTAACTCTGCACAGCCTTGGGATAAGGCTTGGAAAAACCTGGGAGAGGTATAGAAACATAAGCTGTCCAGATCTGTACCTGCACTGTCATCGCTGGGCTGGGCAGCTGGAAATGTGGGAATCTGGAAAAAAAAAAAGGCCAAATTCCTGCTTTTTCTTCTGGGAGGGAAAGAAATCCATAAAGAAAAGGAGGATATGTCTAGGTATGCAATGCACGAGTGTGGTTAATGCAGTGAGAGTTGGTTTACCTGAGTAAATACATTCAGTATAAGGGATTTGGTGAAATCTGTCCCAGTGTGATCCCTTTTTTCGGAGTCTGAGATGCAAGGGAAGACTTTTGTCTTTGCTGCAAGCTGTCTTTAAAGTTCTTGGTCCACTTACAAAAGACAATGACTGAAGCTAATACATGGAGAGGTTACAACCAAAGCAGTGTTTGGTTTCACAGAATCACAGAACTGTAGGGGCTGGAAGGGACCTCCAGAGATCATCGGGTCCAACCCCCTGCCAAAGCAGGGTCCCTAGGACAGGTCACACATGTCGGAGTCCAGACGGGGCTGGAATCTCTCCAGAGAAGGAGACTCCACACCCCCTGGGCAGCCTGTCCCAGGGCTCCCTCACCCTCACTGGGTAAAAGTTCTTCCCCAGATTGGTGGAGAACTCCCTGTGCTCCAACTTGAAGCCATCGCCCCTTGTCCTGTCCCCACAGACACTGAGAAGAGGCTGCCCATTTCCCCCTGTGTCCCACACTTCAGATATTTATAAACATTAATAAGTTTCTTGGCACCAAAGGGGTTTACAGCTTTCAAAGTCCTAAGAAGTACTTGAATTTCACTCGATCACTGTTTATTGTGCTGCTGTGGTAGCTTAACTGATCCTGTTTTATAATGAGGGAGAAGACATGGAGAGAAGTGCTGCCAGGTTGTCATCTCCCAGGCTTTCACCCCCAAAAAAGCAGCCAGCTGTACTCTGCAGGTCTGCAGAGCTGGGTGGATGTCCAAGAGCACCAGTGTTACTCTGCACAGGCTCTCCTTCAGGCACTTCAAGAGCAGGCATCTTCACACAGCTCTACCTCTTCTGTTCGGTCCCCAGAACAGAAGCAGAGCAAGTAAAGAGGGCATTTGACCTCTTGCCTGTCCAGACTTTATCCTCAGACTGTTAAGACCTCTGCTTTGAAGGATGGTGGGAACAAGCTCAGCAGGAGAGGAGGATGTGGGTTTTTCTTCCCCCACCTCCCACTCTGCTTCCAAGCTCAAACCTGGTATTTTATATGGTTTCAAGCTGAGCGTTTTCCTCCTGTGGCTTTCTGAGCCTGGCTAAAAGAGTTCATAGAATCATGAAGGTTGGGAAAGACCTCCAAGGTCATCTAGTCCAAGTGTCCCCCTACCACCTATATCACTCACTAACCATGTCCCTAAGTGCCTCATCCAACCTCTCCTTGAACACCCCCAGGGACGGTGACTCCACCACCTCCCTGGGCAGCCCTTTCCAATGCCCAACCGCTCTTTGGGAGAAGAAATGTCTCCTCATTTCTAACCTGAACCTCCCCTGGCACAACTTGCAGCCATTCCCTCTCCTCCTGTCGCTGGGTATCTGTGAGAAGAGGCTGAGCCCCAGCTCCCCACAGCCTCCTTCCAGCGAGCTGGAGAGAGCAAGAAGGTCTCCCCTGAGCCTCCACTTCTCCAGGCTGAACATCTCCAGACTAAACAGTCCAGCTGACCCAGCCAAGGAGCTTGAAAAAAAACCCATTCCCTGCACTGCTGCATTAGCAGGGATTCCTATTAATTATCATTGCTATCTTTAGGAAGGCAATGCTGCTGGAAGGACTCTTTCATTTCTCCCTCAAGCCACATGAGCACCACCACACAAACCCAGCAAGGAGTATGTAACAGTCATGGCATTGCTCATGTCCTCTTGGGATATGCCATGATGCCTGGAAGGTGAAGGGCTTGGTAGTCTGAAAGGGAAGGCCAGTCTGAGATCCAGACACCTTAGTGTAGGCGCATGCACATGCAGTGGGGCTCTAAGCTGCTATGAGACCCACTGGAGATCTGGAGCTCTGTTCAGGTGATGTCTCTGGCACCACCAGAGATGCCCCAGGACAGGCAAGATGTTCACGCAGCACTGGCAGTGGAACAAGGAAGGGAAGGGAAGGGTCGTTGTGTTACCCACTGTACCAAGGTGAGAAGAGGAAAAGGCAGAGAAGTGAGAAGGGAGGCGAGAGGACAGGAAAACCCGAGGTGTGCTGCAGCGAGCTGGCTGGGAGCTGAGGTGCTGCCGGTGGTAGCAGCGGAGGGCTGATGTGTCTTCTTCCTCGCAGTCGGCTTCCCGCCGCGTCGGCCTCTCTTGTGCCAACTGCCACACCACGACGACCACGCTCTGGCGCAGGAACGCCGAGGGAGAGCCCGTCTGCAACGCCTGCGGACTCTACATGAAGCTCCACGGGGTAACGCCTGCCTTCAGCTCTACTCGGGGTGGGGAGGGCAGCAGTAGCACCAAGCTGAGGACGGGGTTCGTTGCACAACTCTCTGCTCTCCTGGAGCTGTTTTTCCTACTGTCCCTCTGGGCTTCAGGTCCCCTCATCATTATATCATGTTTATACTGGCACTGGGTGTCACATGCAGGGCATTTCTCACATGCTAATTAGCTACTTTTTGGATCAAGGCCCAGGGAGCACTAGGCCCAGATCCTTCCCACCTAATTTCAGGAGCTTTAGGGAAAAATCTGCATCAGAAGCACAAAGAAGGGTTGAGTTCCTACACATGGTGCATCAGGTGCCAGCTAACTCTTGGTTGTAGGCTTGCCATGGGACTGATAGATGACTTTTTTGCATGGGGGACTGATAAATGACTTTTCTTGCATGGTTGTCCAGATAGTCTCTTCCTGCCAGTGGGGGCTTCATGTATCTATGTCATACCTAGAAGAGCCCTGCTGGAGGCGTAGCAGGACTTCAAGATGCAAACCTCCAACCCTTTTCCCATCAGTTGGTGGCAACCAGGCCACCCCCACAGCAGAGACAGAGGCCTTCAACGCCCTGGTGATTGCTTTAGGAGCAAACCCCAGTTCCACTTTGCATTGCTACTCCAAGGGTTTTCATATGCATCCACGCTCTGGATGATGTCCAGTGCTTCAGAGTGGGAGAACATTCATGAGAGACAAGTCAAAGAGGGAAGACAAGGTGGATGAGGGGAAGCCTTACCTAGCCCAACAATTCTTCCTAGAAATCCCAGACTGTTTCTGTCTGGGAGGGTGACTATCTCAGTGGGATTAGTTCCTAAAGGAGGTCTCCCCACACAGTCCTGGTACCTTTCCAGAAAGCAGGCACTGGCCAGAAAGATGTCTTCCACTCTGAGTTAAGCAGGAAAGTAAAGCACATGAGCTGTTTCTTCTTTCTGGACTTAAAAAACTCAACTCCTATTGTGTGAGAAGCCTATCTGTTCCCATTTAGATGCACACCTCTGACATACATCTTTACACAGCAGTGCTGACCAGTGACTTTGGGCTCCATCTTCTTGTTGCTTCCAATTAAATCACTTGGTTTTCATGGAGCCTACAAGGTTGAGATGGAATTACGTTCTCCTAGATGGACACAAAGAAACAAATGTGCTTTTGTATTTGGCTCTATAGGTTCCAAGGCCTCTAGCAATGAGAAAAGAGGGAATTCAGACGAGGAAGCGCAAGCCGAAGAACCTTAACAAAACAAAGGCACCAGCAGGTAAGTTGGACAGGGAGGTTTATCATGTGCATATATATATGTGCACACTTGAGATTCTTCCCATCATGTCCTGTGAATGGGACACCCAACCTCAAAATGGTCTGATTCTTAAAAAAATGGGGGATGTCTAATGCTTTTCAGCAGTTACAAAGCCCTTCCCAATATTTGAGGTTTTATTTTTGCCCGCTCTATCTTTGGGTGCCTGGGTACAGCTCTGTACTGAAAGGTCTTTGGGAAGAGCTTGTGTTTACCATTTCTTACTCACAGGTCCATCCAGCAGTGAGAGTCTTACCCCAACCACCAGCTCCACCAGCAGCAGCAGCAGTGCCACGACCGCTGAGGAAATGCGCCCCATAAAGACAGAACCTGGGCTCTCATCTCATTATGGGCACCCCAGCCCGATTTCTCAGGTATGGAGGGGAAGATGCAGGCAGTGGGACAAAAATGGGAACTAGGCTGGTAAGAAGAAGAACATCCTCAGAACCTCTGTGGAAAAACATTGCTTCTCTTCAACCCAGGGGTGTAGGATTTTGTAGTAAGAGATCTATCCTCTGGGATGGGGGAATACCCAAAGTTCTTGTTGCCATGACTACAGCACAGTACAGATTTTTGAATGATGTGTGACAGTTCTTAATAGGCAACATGAAGTAGCAGCTTTGTTGAGAACATGAATTTCCTTCTAGCTGGTCCCACAGCAAGAAAATGCCCATTCCCTTTTCATGATTTGATTTGTCTTGAGCAAGGAAAAACCTGGCAATATTACCCTACTTTCTCTGCACTGGCTGGCTGTGAGTTGAGCAATATGAGAAATGTGATGTGAGGAGAACAAACCTACACAGCCCAAATCTGAGTTGAGCTCCAAGAAAGTAAAGCAAGCCAGCACGATGGCAGAGAGGGTAAAGCACTGTGCCCTGTACCATATCCACCACCACATGTCTTGGGACCAGTGCTGCAACCACAGGAGATGCTCATCCCACTGAGCAGCACCTCAATTTGGAAGCTGATCTGTGCAAACACCTTTGCATATAGCACAGCACCATTCAGAGGCAGAGGTATATGGTGGCTGCTCTCCTTTTGGGTTCATACAGAGAACTCCAGTTTTCTCCCTAGAGAAAAAAAAATCCCAGAAAGTAGTTATGCTGGGCTGATCCTGCACCTGCAGCACTTTGCAGCACTGTTAATCTGTCCTGCAATCCACAGGAGGCTATTTGTATGATAGGAGAGCCCAAGGCCAATGAAACCTCAAGCCCTGAGAGGTAAAATTACTATTCTTAATATTTATAAGAGAACAAGATGCCCCATATGCAGTAATAGGAAAGAGCGAAGTCTAGAACACAAAGGAAAGAACCTGCCCAGAGTATCCTGCATAAGCTGCAATCTGAAGCTCCATAGCAAATCCAAGATATGATATTGCAGTGGCACCAGCCCCCACAAAGGAATTTGTAGGGGCCTCTATGGTTTGAAGCTTTGTTGACAGGATTTTCCTGTTTCCATAGGCATTCTCAGTCTCTGCCAT
The DNA here is from genome assembly GCF_964237585.1 of Gallinula chloropus. Taxonomy (NCBI): domain Eukaryota; kingdom Metazoa; phylum Chordata; class Aves; order Gruiformes; family Rallidae; genus Gallinula; species Gallinula chloropus. Next base: position 119,603,993 of record NC_140087.1, on the reverse strand, counting down.
GTCTGGACATGGATCATCTATTCACCCTGCGATTTCAGCTCTGAAGCATTCCCCGCAGGGTTACCAGTCAGCTGTCAGCCAGTCTCCACAAACCAGCTCCAAACAGGACTCCTGGAACAGCCTGGTCTTAGCTGAAAACCACGGGGACATCATAACTGCATAACCTGGTCTTCCACCCATGGACTTCAGGTTGATCTGCTTGAGAGATGAAGAAGATGCCACGTAATCATCATGTCAATGTTGTTTCCCACCTCCCCTGCTCTACAGCCTTCTGCCCCCTTGTGAGATGTTCCAGTGGTGAGGTAAAGAGGACTTACCTGAGGTGCAGGAGAGCTCTTCTGAAATGAAGAGAGAAGACTCAAATCCCAAAGTAACTAATGGATTTGAAGCCTTTTCCCTGCCTTTAAATGAGCATCTCTATTTGACTGTTGCCACCTTCCATGAAATAGCTAGGAACTCTAAGATGGACACAGTTCTTGTGTTTTGCCTATTTAAAAATACCTGGCATTTAAGACTCAGATGATGGTGAAGCAGAGACACTTTTTCCCTTCTCTCACCATCTGTTCCTCTGACCAGAAGAAAATGCCACCATCTTCTCACTACCCAAATTCAGCTATCTTCCACCAAATGGAGCCAGTTCCAGAAAGAGTTTGTTGAACAGACTTCACTAGACATGCCTGTGGTGGCTTGAGTGCGTTTGACATGCTCTAGGGCAGAGGAAACAAAGAAAAAGAGACCCTCCCACACACAACTTCAGCTTATACATCTAGAGTGTTGTCTTCATTTTCCTAGATGGTTTGAAAACGTAACGAATGTCTGTATTTAATAGTAACTTCTTTCCTATTTATCATTGCAAAATCACTGGACTGTGTTTTCCAAAAGGTTGTTGGCTGAGCCTGGAGAAGGTCTGTCCAAAGTCAAAGGGGGGGATTTTGGAAGGAGGAACCTTCTGGAAGCAGGTAGAGGAGACCCACACTGGTCGTCAAATCCTGGAGGAGATTGCTGGGCTCTTCCCTTATGGATAGCTACAAGCCAGGCTTAGAGATTATTCCAGAGCACAGCAAGTGAAAGACACTTCTCTAGAGATGCTGTGCCGTTGCTTTTCAGACAGTTAATTTAATTATTTTGCATCCTTTCCTGTCGGTTTTGATGTCATTGATGAAATCTGATTGCCTTTCTTTTTTTTTCGTTTGGTTTTTTGGCTGTACTGTGAGCGCCCACTTTCCCCCTTAACAGCTGACTCATGGCCATTTCTTCACACATCTAACCCGTGGGATTTCCACCTTTTGCAAGAAGCAAAGGCTTCAGCCTCTACTGGAGGTGGGCAGGACCCATTGTCTTTACTCAGCATGTGCATAGACTTGCTTTGCCTGCGAGAGAACCGTAACTCCGTGCACAAGTGTTAAACAAGCCCTGTGTGTTTTTCTTCCCCCACATGGCTCTTGGCAACCAGGGAATTCTAGCAAATGGGGTTGGGAGAGATGCTGAGAGCTCACTGACTCATTCCCTTTTTCCCAAAGGGATGGTTTCTACCTAACCTCACCCTGACTACTCTTTCTCTGGCATGTGCTTAACAAGCTCCAGCATCGCAGACGCCGCGGCTCCCCTGTGCAGTCTAAGAGCTTCACCAGATGCTTGCCACGATGTTCTCATCACCATTTCTGAGGAGGGACAGCTTCACCTGTCCAGGCAGAGAATTATTTCTGGGAGACCTCATCCTACAAGATTCTCCACTCTTGTTTCTGTCCAATCCCAAACTTGTGTTATTCTTCTTGCCTTCCCAGCTCCTTTCTTTCCTCCCTCCACCCAGAACTCAAGTATGGAACTACAAGGGATTGGGCATATTCCCCTCCCCCTCCCCAGATGTGTCATTCTCCATCTCCCACTGATTAACATTCCCACAAAGAGTGTTTCCAACATAATACTGAGATACATGGCTTGGTGAAGAGGAAAGCCACATCATGGTTGAAGCAAAAGAATGGCATCATAATGTTTTTGTCTGAACTCACCGTTTTCCTCCTGATGGTTGAAAAGCTTCTTTAAGGAGAAGGATTCAACTGGACTGGTCGTGGTAAAGACTGGAGTCACAGATACCTGGACCCTTCCACGTTCCCTGTGATCTGTGTAACTCAATTTTGCAGGTTTTGGAGGGGTGGCAGAGCCTCTGCGTTCCCCAGAGAAAAACAGGATGGCAGTGATGCCATGGGGATGGCTGCATGGTGTTTGCACTAGAGTTTCTACTCTGAGCTAATGCAGGGTCTAGCCTCATTAGTGTTAATTACAGACAGAAGACATTCAGGAAACATGAATAAAAATAAACGAAATTCTGTGATTCTGCTCAGGCCTGGTAGGCTGCAGAGAAGAGGCCAGAAACAGCACCTACAAATATGAATTTGGGGTGAGAACATAAAGCCATTTCACCCCAGGCATGCAGGTTTGGAGCCTGCCTCCTCCTTGAACCACATTCCTTCTTAAACAGCAGTTGAGCTCTCTTGGGATCTGGCTGTGACAGAGAAGCATGCACCACAAAGATGCAGCGTGGGTGATGCACACGTTTGAGATACCCAGAACTACCCTGGACAATCTGAGAGGGAGGGATGGAAGGAAGCAGGTGGCCTCCTGGAGAGGAGCTTAAGTCCAGCCCAAACACACATGTGTGTTTCTCTTTCCATAGGGATGCTCCCAGAGGCTCTGCCCACATGACTTTATTATTACTGAGCTCTTCCTACCCTCAAAGCCAAACTCCCTGGCTGGATTTTTCTCCTGCCCTTAAAACACACTCGAAGATGCCATAGTCTGCTTGCAGTGAAAGGGGGAAATCCCTGCCAGATCTAAGCCTGCCATTATCTAAATGACCATGGCAGGGACTTCTTAACTGCTTCTCAAAACCTGAAAAGTAATTATTGAAACCCAGTGAAGAGCATTTACAAGGACCCCGATACAAGGACAAGATGTCTGCTTTTAGATGAGGCTCTTGGGGCTGTGAGGACACCTCAGCTCTCTTTGGTAGTAGAAATTAGCTCTTTTGTCCTTTGTTTTTGCACCACAAGCAGTAGAAGTTCAAATGCACTTGGCTCTCTTGTCCTTGTCACCCAAAACTGTTGTAGAGCAATTGGTAGTCCAGGAGCATTTGCATATTCTGGCCAACACTGATATCAAGACAGTGAAGGACTGAACTCAGAGCACCATCAGGGTAGGTGCTGCATGCACCGTAATAGATGGGTCCTATCCTAGGGAGCTCCTAAGGACAGAATTACAGAGTAATTTAAGCCAGAAGGGACTAGATCAGGTTTGTCAGGGTCTTGTTAGCCAAGTGTTGAGTATCTCCAAGACTGGATCTGGGCTCCTGTTCCACTGTTTGGCCATCCTCATAGTAGAAATGTTTTTTCCAGATAAGCATTAGAGCATTAGGAGGCAAAATAATTGATTTGGTCCCAAGCATTGGGTCACTGCTGGAGACTGAATGCTGTCTCCAAGCCCTGGAGTCACACAGAGCCCCTTAGAGTCATAGAGTCATAGAATCATAGAATCATCAATCTTGGAAAAGACCTTCAAGATCATCAAGTCCAACCATTAGACCAACACCCCTGAACCCCTAAACCATCTCCAGAAGTGCCTTGTCTACCCAGCAACAGCGTTAAAATGGGGATGGTGACTCCACCACCTCCCTGGGCAGCCTGTTCCAACGCTTCACCACTCTTATGGTGAAGAAGTTTTTCCTAATATCCAACCTGAACCTCCCCTGGTGCAATTTGAGGCCATTTCCTCTTCTCCTATCCCTTGTCACTAAGGATAAGAGGTCAGCCCCCACCTCACTACAACTTCCCTTCCCCTTGTAGAGAGCAATTAGGTCTCCCCTCAACCTCCTTTTCTCCAGGCTAAACAGACCCAGTTCCCTCTGATGCTCCTCATAACATTTGTCTTCCAGTCCCCTCCATATCTTCTTGTACATAAAAGCTAGTATGGCCAATTCAGGGTGACAAACACCAGAGGTGAAAGCTGAAGGGCTACTCCCAGGATGAGAGGATAAAAGTGCTACCAGTTCTAGGAGGCTCAGCTCATTCTAGCAAGAGGGGCCACGTACGTAATTCTGGGTTCCATCTGAGCTCTGCTTTCTTTCCCATGATGGCATCTAGAACCTGCTTTGATAATGAAATTAGATACAATTATTAGAGACTCATTGAAGCAAGATAATTATTGCTATTATTGTTAAAATTTATTTCACTGCAGCATGGCTGGAGAACCAAAGACTGAGACCCATCCCTGCCTTGAGCAGTAAGAGGGAAAGGCCAAGTTCTGCAAAATGCTTCAGCACATACAAGAATGCATGTTCAGGACTTGTTTCCTTAGAAGTCATCATTAACCACACATGCAGATTTTGATGTTGAAGGGTTTGCCACACACTGCCAAGCCAGACCTTTGCAATGGCTTAGTGGTGACCAGAGGGAAACAAACAGACGAGGACCAGGACAGGGAGCCAGATGGGTAGAAAAGTGATTTAACCATTTCCAAACGGTTTCCTCTTTGTGGAAGTGCAACATCTGGAACCACTTCAGTTCTCCTTTTGTAAATTGAGCAGAAGAGATCCATATTTCATTTGCAACCTTACCATCTGGCTGGAGAGGGTGCAACCAGGAGGAGTTCGGGAATATTGTAAGGGGGCTTTAACACCAATCAACAACCCTTAATGTAACATTGAAGCTGTGACTGTGTCAGGGGTGGTGTTTTGGTTTGCCTTTTTTTCCCTCCCCATCTATTAATTCTGAAGCTTCCCAGGTCCCCTGGGAAGGTCCCATGGAAGCAGACACTTATTTGTAAGGGGGAGAGGGAAACCAACCAACTGAACAAGCTGTAATTATTTAAAGATGTAAAAAAAAATATATATTATGAAGTAGTATGGCTACCAATCCACATAACTTCTACACCTTTAGAACTAATGGAAATAAAACAATGATAATAAAACCAGAAGGCTGCTGCTTGACTCCACCTACCCTCATGGGCTTCTTGGAGAGAGATGGGGGTGAATAATCACATACCAAGTCCAGCTGTAGAAGCAATGGTGCAATAGGTCCTATCCTAGGCAGTTCCTAATGACAACATTACAAAGTAATTGAAGCCAGGAGGGACTAGATCAGGTTTCTCAGTGCCCTGCCCAGCCAAGTGTTGAATATCCTCAAGGATGGAAATTCTACATCCGCTCTGGGTTCCTGTTCCACTGTGTGACTGCCCTCATGGTGGGATTCTAATAGAAGGCAAAATGGTTGGTAAATTAATTGCTCACACTGGGGACTCCCAAGCAATGGGTAATTAATTTTAGGAGCCTGAACGATGTCCCCAAGCCCTGGAGTGACACAGAGCCTCCTTTTGTAGGTAGGAGCTGGGATGGACAATGCAGGATGACATACACCAGAAGAGACAGACCCAGCAAGGGTGGGTTGGATGGGGCTTTGAGCAACCTGGTCTAGTGGAAGATGTCCCTGCCCATAGCAGGGGGCTTGGATCTGACAAGCTTTAAGGTCCCCTTCCAACCTAAACCATTCTATGATTTTAATGCAAAGAAGGAAAGCACCCTGGATGTTTTCCATGCAGCAGGTAATCCCCTTAACAAAAAGGAGAGGGGAAAACTTCCTCAGGGTGCTTTAATACCATTGTGACTTCTGTTTTTGGCTTGTTTGCTGACATAGCTTTGTGTGGGAGGCTGTTGTTCAGCCTATTGCTTCCAGCTGAGCAGAGACACCGCCCCTAAGCCAAAATCACATTTCCTGCAAGGGCTGAGCTCTGCTCTTGGTGCTCTTTGCAGAGGCATAGTTCTCTTAGGAGCACCCAACCTTCTTCCTGGGGTGTCCAGTTTCTCTCCCAGTCCAGCTAGGCCCTGGACACTGTGGGTTGAGTGTGGTCAGCCCTTGAAACTCCACTGATTCTTCCTACGCCTGCCAACTGGGTACACCCCCAAGTATTTGGGGGGTGGAGGGTCCTCCCTCCAACAAAGGTGGGTAGGTGTAAGGGGTTTGGGTACAGATAGGTGATTTTGAGGGTGGGTTGGTTAGGGAGAGGGGTGTTGGAAGGCAGGGCAGGGAACAGAGCATGCTCTGAAGGATGGAGGAGCAGAAGGGGAGTGATGAAGTAGGAGAGAAAGACTGTATGGTCTGCTCCACAGAGGCATATGCAGGGTGAACCTGGGAGGGGCAGTGGCTTGAGGGCTGGGTACTATACAGGGATGTGGGACTCAAGGGCTGGGTGCTAAGGGTGCCTATTTTGGGGCTCTGCACAGCATGTGTGAAGGTGTTGTGTGATTCCTCCTTCCCTGGTGCTCTGGTGAGGGCAGACTGCCCCAGGGAGTTGGGGGTGAGGGGAAGAACTTGGGGCTCTGTTATTCTGGAGGGCTGTAAGTTAATGGTTGGGTGAGTGTGAAAAGATGGTGAGCCCTGCAGTTCCTTAATTGCACGTGGGGAGTCAGGGCTGTGCCCAAAATCCCTGCAGGAGCCTTATGAGGGGTGTGAAACCATGGTGGGGCTTCCTCTGCAACTGGGTGTGGGGCTGCAATCCATGGGTGCCGGTGAGCTGGCACTGTGGGTGTGTAGGCCACGCTGGTTGAGGTGAATGGGCCTGGCAGCCTTGTCCTTGTTGTGTCCTTGTGTGGGTGCCTGGCTTCTGAGCACCAGGACTGGAAATGACACCACATTTCTTATGGAGGATTTCTTATGGAGGCCTGGCTCCCTGCCCCAGGCCTGTGGTGGTGCCAGCCCAGGTGGCTTGCTGGGACAGGCCTGGGGGTGTAGTGGTCATGCTTTTGGGGACGCAGGTGTCATATCATGTCAAGCTGCAGAGGGCTGGGGCTTGTAATCATCCTCTTTCTCCTTGGAGGGAGGAACATTTTGGAAGAGACTGTAGTAGGTCTGGAGTAAAGGGAGAAGGCTCCAAGGAGATCTTACAGCATCTTCCAGTACCTGAAGGGGCTACAAGAAAGCTGGGGAGGGACTTTTTAGAAGGGCATGGAGTGATAGGATGAGGGGGAATGGTTTTAAATTGGAAGGGAGTAGATTTAGCTTGGATATTAGGAAGAAATTCTTCACTATGAGTGTTGAGGCCCTGGCATAGGGCACCCAGGGAGGTAGTGGCTTCCCCCTCCCCGGAGGTGTTCAAGGCTGGGTTGGATGGGGCCTTGAGTAGCCTGGTCCAGTGAAAGATGTCCCTGCACGTGGCAGGGGGATTGGGACTTGATGATCTTTGAGGTCCTTTCCAGCCCTAACCATTCTGATTCTAAAAACATGAGGTAGGAGCATCCATGGAGGGAAGGAGGAGGCTAGAGACAGCAGATGCTGGTTCTTCTGATGCCATGGGAATAAGGGCAGGCTCTCCTTTTGAAAAGGAGCAGTACTCTGCTGTACTGAGCAGCTACAGCTGGGGCAGTGTGTGCATTAAAGCCTCCAAAGTGCTCAGCACTTGTGTTCTCTCACAGTGAGCAGTTGTTATCAGAGCTGTGTGGCTCTGCAGGTGATGAGCTTCCTTGGGGTCTCAGCTCTGAGCTGTGTGAGCATGATGCCCGATGTGAAGCCAGTGCCTGTGTGGTCAGGCAGAAGACCTAAAGGGCCTGGGGTGTGGGCAGACCCCTTGGATGACCTGGGTCCAGCAGCCAAACACTTTTCTAAGGGATCCAGCTCACTGCTGGTGGCTTTGGCAGCAGGTGGGTTAGTGGGCAGGGGCATGTGGCACTGAAGGCTTTGCTTTCACAGCTGCTCTGAGCTGATGTGAGTGTGGGCTGCTGTATCTGAGCTAGCCCAGGGCAGGGGAGAAGCTGAAATGCTAGCATGAGGTGGGGAGGGGGGTTCCATGCACAAGACTGCTGTTGATTTTACTCCTCAGACTGCCTTGGAGCTGTGCCAGGTAGCTCAGAGCTTCGTAGCAACTCCTGTGGTGTTTGAAGCTGAGCCTCTGGTCAGTGCTGGTCTCTGGGGGAACTGGCCCTGTGGGATGAAAGCCAAACTGAGCTTTCTGTGTCCTGGAGCTTTTCTTGCACGCCCAATCCTGGCAGAAGCCCTCAAAAGAACTGCAAGTGACATGTGGCTGGGATTTCATGCCAGAAATAACACCTTCTGTGCTGGTGTGGCTTCATGGAGGGAGCTGTGTGATGCTGTGGGATGGTGCTGCTTCATTTCCCCCTCATCTAGAGTCTTCTGCTTGCAGATGCTGTTAGTAGAGTGAAGGAATGACATCTAACTGGTCCTGTGTCGCTGCAGTCAGTGTGGCAAGCAGCTGGTAGACTGAGGGGATAAGCCAACTCAAGTGGCAGTCTGGGAGCAGTGCTTGTCTTCCTGGCTTCATTGGGAGAGGGATGGCTCTGGTTTGCTAATGTCTGTGTAAGGCTGCACTCCTCCCTTGTACAGGGGCATCAAGGTTGTGACTGAGGGAATGGTTGGAGTTAGGCAAACTTTTGCTCCTGGTGAGGAGGGGGATGCTGAATAGTCTCATTTAAGGTACTCCATGAGTCCTGGAGAACCGGTGGTAGGAAAGGGCTTCTGGAGATCATCTCCAGGCCAAATTCCTGCTTGTGGGGTGAAAACTACTGTTAGAGCAGATGGCTTAGGGCCTTATTTGACTGAGTGATGAAATACCCACATATCCCCAGGCCTGAAAGGAACCTGTTTCTGCCCATGGACTGTGCTACAGTGGCTTGATAAGGAAAAAGGGGTAGAGAAGATTGTAGTCTCTAACTGCTTTCTTGTATTTCCAAGTTGCAACTTTCCTTCAAGTCTAGGGCACCAAGTGAACCTGCTGTTCCCTCAACAGTTGCCAGAGATGCCAGAGGGCCCATCTGTGAGGAAGTTCCAGCTGCTGACCTCCCCTTTTGTGGGACAAGTGGTGGTCAAGGTGGGGGGAAGTAGCCGGAAGATCAGTGTGAATGATCTGAATACCCTGAGGCTCCAGGACTCCCAGGTGAGTTGTACTACACATGAGCTTGTGTTGATGAAGTCCCCAGGGAAGGGGTCACAGCCCTGGGCTGGGCTGAGGTCAAGAAGCATCTGGACAATTCCCCTCAGTGCCATCTCTGACTTGGCTGGGCCTGTGTGGAGCCAGGAGTTGGACTCAATGGGCCTTATGGGTCCCTCCCAGCTCAGGAGATTCCAGGATTCTAAGAAAGTCTAAGGCAAACCATGGTTGTCCATGGCTGTCCCATGGGTCACAGAAGGTGACTGAGAATGGCACCAAGCTTGTGTTTGAGGTGAACTGTTGGCTTTTTTTTATAGCCACAAAATGGGTGCATATGGCCAAAGAGGTGTGACTGCCCATTTTGAAGGACTGCTCTGTATTGCAAAGTTTGGGATCAAGGTTACTGTGAGGAGAACCTGTTGCAGAGGTGTGGCTGGACACAGATGCCTGCAATGATTTGCTGTTTTGGAGAGTCATGCTAAAACACTGATGCTGTGCCTCCCAAGGGATGAGTCGTCAGTGTTGGTAAGGGCTGTTTGTAGAAGATGAGAGGAGTTGGTGACTTCAACATGTGGATTATTGAGAGCAGCAGCCTTGTTTCCCTGAGCTGTGGACTTGCACAGTTGCTTCCCTTATACCCAAAGGCAGGGTTTCACCTGGCCAGGCTGAAAGGTCCATGCTTATGGGCACTTGTGAGATAGTCCTGCTGGATGCTTCACTTGCCTCACCTCCTTCAGATGATGATTTGGACCCGATTGACCAAATGCTAGTATAGCTTCACCCCTAATTTCATTACAATCTCAGCTGGGGACACAGATGTGAGCAGCTCAGTAGTCATTTTTGGCTAGTCTGTGGCTTCAGAGCCACCCTTGAGTTAGGACAAACTAGTCTGAGATGCTTGAGGCCAGCACAAAGTTGGGAGGCAAATGAGAAGCAGCAATGACAGGCTTTGAAATACTCTCTCTGTCCTGATATGTCCCTTTGGCCTGACAGCAGCTTCTTGGAGTGGCACATGGACACCTGGTGCTTCACGTAGACAAAGAAGTGATGGTGAGAGAATGGCTGCAGCTCTGATGGGAATGTCTCAAATGCTGATAAATCCCATGTTCAGGGTGGGGTGATGTGCCCTCTATCTAAAAGAGGTTGCAGAAAATAGTCACTTGAATGGAAACAACCAGAAGTTATGTGGGTCCTCAGGACATCCCACCTTTTTTCTTCTCTCAGGTTCATGGGAAGAATTTGTACCTGTCATTTGTGGCAGCTGAAGGTCCCTTAGGACCAACTGCACAAGACCCAGTGATGCAAGGAGAGGCTGCTAGTGGGGCAAGTCCTCCTGCTCAGGGAGGGCAAGAAGAGCTTGGTGCTCCACAAACACACCCCCAGGATGAGATGCTGCAGGAACTTCAGCAGTCGAGATCTGAACCTCCAGATGGAGCAGAGGGTCCAGGCAACTGGCTGCGCTTCCACTTTGGCTTGTATGGCAGCATTCGGGCAAATGAGTTCTCCAGAGCAAACAAAGCCAATAAGAGGGGGGACTGGAAAGACCCTGTACCCAGGTACTTCATGGAGTCATAGAATCACAGGCTGGGTTGGGAGGGACCCCAAAGATCAGACAGTTCCGACCCCCCTGCCACAGGCAGGGCCACCAACCTCCAGGCCTGGAGCTACACAAGGTTGCCCAGGGCCCCAGCCAACCTGGCCTTGAACAGCCCCAGGGATGGGGCACCCACCTCCTCTCTGGGCAGCCTGTTCCAACACCTAACAAACTCTTTCTCCCTACCTCTCTTTCTGGAGAGATGCTTTTCTGGGTGTTTGATCTCCTTTCTCTTCACGTGATCCAAGAATGAAGTGATTACACTTATGTGATCGCAGAACTGTAGGGGTTGGAAGGGACCTCCAGAGATGATCAGGTCCAACCCCCTGCCAAAGCAGGGTCCCTAGGACAGGTCACACAGGTTGGCGTCCAGAGGGGGCTGGAATCTCTCCAGAGAAGGAGATTCCACACCCCCTGGGCAGCCTAGATTTATGTTGCCTGCCAGTTGGGGATCATAGTATCAGCTCAGTTAAGATCTTTATTTCAGAGAACTTTTAAGATGGTAGATCAGGTCATAACCTGAAAATGCCAGTTTCTCCCAAGTACATGTGTGGAGTTTTTTTAAAAAACCCACTTGGATAAACAGCAGACATCTCCCTCTAGTCTGGAGAAGAGGAGGCTGAGGAGAGACCTTCTCCCCACCTCTACTGCCCTGCCAGGAGGGTGCAGAGAGGTGGGTGACGGTCTCTGCAGACAGGGGACAGGAGATGGGACAAGGGGCAATGGGCTCAAGCTGCCCCAGGGCAGGGTCAGCTCAGCTGGGAGGGCAAAGTTCTTCCCTGGCAGAGTTGTGGGGCTGTGGCACAGGCTGCCCAGGGAGGGGGCTGAGTCCCCACCCCTGGGTGTATTTAACAGATGGGTAGATGAGGTACTCAGGGATATAGTTTAGCACAGGACAAGGATAGTTGGACTTGATGATCTTAAAAGTCTTTTGCAACCTTATGATTCTGTGGTGTAGGGCAGCTGGAATTGCTGGCAGCAGTGCGTTGAAAACACGAGCAATGGGCTGTGTCCTAAGTCCTGCTGGAAGGGCACTGAACAAGGGGCGATGGCCTCAAGTTGGAGCACAGAGAGTTCCACACCAATCTGGGGAAGAACTTCTTCCTGGTGAGGGAGCCCTGGGACAGGCTGCCCAGGGGGTGTGGAGTCTCCTTCTCTGGAGAGATTCCAGCCCTGTCTGGATGCCGACCTGTGTGCCCTGTCCTAGGGACCCTGCTTTGGCAGGGGGTTGGACTTGATGATCTCTGGAGGTCCCTTCTAACCCTCACAGTTCTGTGATTCTGAAGTCATTTCAGAGGAGGCTGCCTTGCTTGAGATGGTGGCCTGGTGTGTTGGAGTGCCTGCTGTCACCCTGTGCGTTGCAGGGATAAACTGCAGGGAAGGAGTAGCTTGGCTAGGGTACAGGCTTGGGGGACTGCTACTTGAGGATGTCTCCCTGGCACTCATAAGTAGGTCTGTGCAAGGGTTGATACCTTATGTGCTTCTTGCTAAGCTGCTGTCATGTACAGGCTCTTCTCTCTCCTTTCAGAAGCTTTTCATTCTTTCTTCTGTCTCTGCTCTTCCCTTTCTGTGCAAGTTTCTGCAGTGCAGAGTAGAACATAACAAATGATTCTGGGATGTTTCTGGGATGTTTCTGTCAGGAGGCTTTAATATCTTTGCTTCTCCCAGGCTGGTTCTGCACTTTGAGAGCGGAGGCTTCCTTGTTTTCTACAACTGCCGGATGCAGTGGTGCTCATCTCCAAGGGCTGATCCTGCCTCTGACATCCTGTCTGCAGAGTTCCACCGTGGCCGGGCGCTGGATGCCCTCCGCACACCCGACCCCATCTGCTACACCCTCTTAGACCAAAGATATTTCTCAGGGCTGGGTGAGTTTCAGGGCAGAGAAAGAAATGGAGGAAGGTGGGTGGGACATCTACGTACCTAGAGCTGCATGTCTGAGCCTTTTGGTCATTTGCCTTGTGGTTTCTGGTCAGTCTGGATGAGGGTATGTGGTCACCTTGCTGAGGACAGGGCTTGCAGCCTCTAACCACAGGCTTCAGATGCTCGAGTGCACCACGTGAGCAGAGTGAACTCTTGTGTGTGTGTGACTGTGGATTGGCTTGTGCTTGTGGGAGAAAGGAAGGGCATGGGAAGAGACCATCTTCCAGTCCGATCCCAGCTGTAAGTCTGCTCCTTGTATGCCACCTCTGATATGGGGAATGGCATTTGGGGAAGGTATGTGCATTGTATGGGGAATCAGAGCAGAAGTCACAGTGATTGGAGCCATAGGGCTGTGTCATCTTGATAAGAAATATTCTTACTGTTTCCTTCTTTCTGACCCTTTCAGGGAACATCATTAAGAATGAGATCTTGTACCTGGCCAGGATCCATCCTTTAACACGAGGCTGTCTCTTGGCTGTCTCAGATCTGGAGCATCTTCTTGACTGTGCTGTTCAGTTCACCTCTGACTGGCTGCACAATAAGCTGCATGGCAACAAGCTGCACCCTCAGATCTACCAGAAGGAACAGTGTCCCCTTGGGCACGTGGTGATGAAGGGAACCCTTGGACCCTCAGGTGGCTTTAAGAGACTTACATGGTGGTGTCCTGAGTGCCAGCCTGAGGTGCTGTCAGGGGATGGGGATCCTTACACAGGGACCAAGTGACCTGGCTCTCTGCATCCCTCCTTTTCTGGAGGGTGTCTTGAAGATCTCTTGATCTGAGCTGCCCTGAGAAGGGCTTTGGGGCTTCTTTGGGTCTGTTCCTGAAGGACAGTGAGTTGGCACTGAAGTGCTCAGTCAAAGTTACAGGAAGTTACAGTACTGCATGCACCTGGAAACAAAACCAAAAGTGGTTGTACACGTTTATTTTTGTCACAGGCACTCAGCAGGGTACATAGTTTGACCAGTTCCAAGGTGCCTTGGTCCCCCTGGTCAGACTATGGTGAATGCAAAGCGTGGGGTGGGTCCCTTGAAGTGGCTTATGCTGGGGGTAGGAGTGCATCCCTCTGCCAACAGCTTGATTAACACAGTATTAGACAGTCCCACCTCTGCTTGTAGCTGAATACCTGTGAATAGTAGGTGTGGTGAAAAAGTAGGTGGCTGTTCCCTCTGTCAGCTCCTCCCAAGGAGTGAGAACACACCTCAGGAGCGCTTGGTGGGGCTTGTCCCTGCCTGGCACGGTGTCTGCTGGTTCCAGATCCCCATGTTGGGGAAGGTTTGGAAATGGGGATGATGTTGTGCTGCCTTTGAGCTGTGTGTCTCTACCCAGCAGGCAGAAGCTCTTGCTGTCCTCCCTCTCTGGATCTGGGTTTATCTTCACCACAGGTTGCTGGCTTGGGTGCAAAATAAAAACTGGAGTTAGAATTGGGACTGTTCAGCTTAAATTTAGTGATTTTTGTGTTGTTTTTTTTTTTTTTCCTTGGTTTAAAAGCTGAGGGGTCCTGAGCTGCCTGTGTTTGGTGCTGTCTGCTAGAGGATGGTAGCAGCAGCTGTGTTGGGGGCAGCTCAGTGCTGAAGCTCATGATAGACCCAAAGGGTGTGTTGCCAGTGAACTGTTTTGGGTCCTGTTGACCCACCCTGGCCTCAGCTACCTCACTGAGCCCCCCCATGAACCACGCTGCCCTGGAGTGTCTGCAGGTCCCGGGGCTGCTGGATAATCCTGTCACCGGGCTTCTGGGGCTGGAGAAGGTGGGTGATGCCGCTTCCGAGCCTGAAGGCGCTGAGGCACAGTGTGTGCGGTGCTGAACACCCCAAACAACACCCCAGACAACACAACCCCCCCGTGACCCCGCACGCCTTTTGGGGGGTGCGGTGGCAGCTGGGTGGCCGCGGGGATGTGCGGGGGGGGGGCGGGGATGTGGCTGAGCCAGGCGTGCACCGAGCTACCTGAGGCCACGGGGTGGGACCGGGCGGCTCCGGCGGAGAACGGGGCCGAGGGCGGACGCGGGGGGTGGGGGGGGGCAGCCTAAGGCAAGGCGGGTGCCGAAGGGGTCGCGCTGCCCGCTGCCGCCTTCCCGCTCCACCGGCGCCGGGCACCCGCTACCCAGTGAGCGCCGGCCGGCGGCCGTCACACCAGCCCGATCGCTTTCCTATTGGCCGGAGCTCCCCTGGTACGAGGGCGCTTCGGCCAATGGGAGTCCCCGCCGGCTAACCGAGCGATGAGGCGAGGGGGCTGATTGGCTGGAGGGGCGGGGCAGAGGCGGCTCCGCCCTGCTCCGCTTAAGCGCCGGGCGGGGGCGAGGAGTGGCGGCGGTGGGAGCGCGTTGCGGAGAGAGGGGGGGGGAAAGAACGATCGTGGCCCCCATGGAGCTGCTGAAGAAATGGCTGGGGCACCCCGAGGACATCTACAACCTGCTGCGGTTCAAGATGGGCGGCTACAAGGCCGTCATGCCGCGGATCGACCCGGTGAGCGGGGAGGGATGCGCCGGGGGAGGGATGCGCCTCGCTACCTGCGATGCCCGGCGGGGGTGGGGAGGGGATGGGGATGGGGATGGGGATGCTGCGGGGGCGTGGGGGCTGGGAGGGGAAGGAGGAGGGGATGGAGGGGTGGGGGCTGTCATCTCCCTGCGCTGCTGCGGCGTTGCCAGGGGCGAGCGTCGCACGGTTGGAGCCGGCCCGGTGTTACCCGTGGCTTTGTGCGGGGCGTTGCAGCGGTTGGAGCCTCCTCTCCATCGTCTGCCCTTCCCGTGCGTGGCGATGCTCCGGTGCTTGGCGTGTGTCTCACCGGCCCCAGGCCCTGCACGAAACCGGTGTCACCGGCCTGATGCCGGCTCGTTGCGCCGGCTCCCAGCGCTGCACGGTGCTGATGCTTCCGGTGCATCGCACCGGCACCGGGCATCGCACGGGCCGGCTGCCTTCTACCGGCTTAATCTCGCTTTGTACCGGCTTAATCTCGCTTTGTACCGGCTTAATCTCGCTGTACACCGCGCCGGCACCGGGCATCACACACCCCGGGTGCTTTGCAAGGGCTTAATCACCCCGTGCACCGCGCCGGCACCGGGCATCACACACCCCGGGTGCTTTGCAGCGGCTCAATCACCCCGTGCACCGCGCCGGCACCGGGCATCACACCCCCACGGCTGCCTTGCACCGGCCTCAGGCTCTCCGTGCGCCTCTCAGAGCCGGTACCCTGCGTGGGTCGCAGCGGCTCCGAGCCATGCCCGGTGCTCGGACGGGGCAGGCGCCGAGCGGGTTAAGGGGGCGGGAGGGGCGGGCGCGGGGAGGGCGGAGCGGGCCGCTGCCCCCCCCCCCCCCCCGTCGCCGCCGCGCCCCCATGGCGGCCAGCACCAAAGCCGTGTCCCTCTTCAAGCGGACGCTGGCCTTGTCCCCCCCTCGGGGCTCCCCCCGGGCCCTGGGGCGGTTGAGGGGAGCTGGGCGGAGGGTGCAGAGGCGAGGGACCCCCGCGCTGCCCCCGGCCCCGCCGCCGGCCGCTCCCCGCCTCCAGCCGCCCCCCTGCACCCCGCTCTGCCCGCAGGACTCGCTGGGTCGCGGCCTCCGCACCTGTTACCGGTACCTCAACCAGACCAGCCGCAGCTTCGCCGCCGTTATCCAGGCCCTGGATGGAGAGCTGCGGTGAGTGGGGAGGGGGTTAAGGGGTCCTTAGGTGTGGGGGGGCGGGTGCAGTGTGTCCCCGGTGCTGGGGCATCTGGGGAGGGGGTGGGTGTAATGTGCCCCCGACACTGGGGCTCCTGATGAGGTGGTTGGTCTGATGTCTCCCCAGCACCAGGGCTCCCCGGGAGGTGGTGGGTTCAATCCCCCCCCACCCACATGCTGGGGCTCCCTGGAAAGCGGTGGGTGCAATGCCCCCCATAACACAGGGGGTCCCACTCAGGTGGTGGGTGCAATGTCCAGTGGTCCCCCCCAGGATGATGTCACTCACTGGGAGTGGTGGGTGCAATGGCTCACCAGTGTCTGGCCTCTGGGGAGGTGGGGGGTCTGATGTCCCCTAACACCAGGCCTCCTTATGAGGTGTTCACTCTGATGTCCCCCCAACACTGGGGACACCAGGAGGTGGTGGGTGCAATCCCCCACCCTGCCCCCATGCTGGGGCTTCCCATAAAGTGGTGGGTGCAATGTCCCCTCATGCCAGGGCATCCTGGGGGGTCGTGGCTGCAGTGTCCCCCCAACGACAGGGCTCCCTGTACGGTGGTGGGTACAATGTGTATTCTCTCCCCTCCCCAAACTGGGGCTCCTCAGGAGGTGGTTCATGCAGTGACCTTATACACCTTATTAGTTGAGCTGCTGGGAAACGCCCCCTGCTCCCCTCCCAAACCCAGTGCCATGGATGACCAGGGCACTGGGCTGAGCTGGCCAGGACCTTACCCCATGCAGCTGAACATGGGGGCTTTCCCACCTACAAGGTACCTCCCCTCCAAAAGCTGGCTTCCTGGGCACTACAGCTGAGTGGCCAGCAGATGGTTAACCACAGCACCGAGCCATGTGCTGTTTGTGACACCCTGGGAATGTGTCCCAGCCATGCCAAGGCTGCCGCTGGCCTTCGGGACTGGAGGGACGTGACCCGGCTGGTGGGAGGAGGTGAGCAAAAAACCCTGGGGGCTGGCTGAGGGTCTGGACCCTGCCAAAAAGGTGTGTTTGCAAACAGCTGCCTCCAGCCCTACATGATCCTCAGAGGGGGCTTGCTGTGTGCACAGATTTTGCTGACCCATTCAGACAGCAATAGCAACAGAGGCTACAAAGCTCAGCTGGCCTCAGCCCTCATATGTGTGTCTATATATATGCTTTATGTATGATATTCATGCAGAAGTAACTGCTTCCAGCACGTAAATACCTCTCCAGTTAATCCCAAACTGAGTTAACTGTCAGAACTCCTGCTAATTGCACTAGGAGCGTCTTACCGCTGCAGTTGTGACCCTGCTGAGCAGTCACAGGCGTCAGTCTGAACACTGAGCTGTCTGGTTTTGGGATTTCAAGCCCCAGTTTGGCATTTTGGATGCCCAGCATTTACAAACTGGCCGTCCTCTGCTGCCTGTTTTACAGGAAACAGAGAGAAATGCAGCGGTTTGGCTGGGGTTACGTGGAAAGATGTGAGTGGGGCCAGAAATTAAATTGCCCTGCTTGGTACGTTAGCTAATGTGGTAATTAAGAGACAAGCCCATCAGTCAAGCACCCTGAAACCTGTCAGTGGTGTGTGCCATGCGCTCACCTTGGTTCTCCTGTGGTTATCTATCTTGTCTGTCTTTAATCCTTGTGTGGATTGGGAAGGCTCCCTCCCCTCAGGGCACTGAAACTTCTGCCTGGCATCCTAAAAACTCTTTGCTACCTGCAGCAGTATGGGGATTGCTGCTGAGTTACAGCTGGCTCTGTAGTGCATCTGAAGCAGCTCATTCCCAAAGCAGCTCTGCTGGAGCTTAGGGACAAAAGAGGGACATGCAAAATAGGCAGAATGTAGAAGTGGGCAGAGTGATGAGCTTAATGAGGGAATTAATTGTCATAGAGTCACAAGGTTGGAAAAGACCTTTAAGATCATCAAGTCCAACTATTCCCATTCTAAGCTAAACCATATCCCTGAGTACCTCATCTACCCATCTGTTAAACACCCCCAGGGGTGGGGACTCAGCCCCCTCCCTGGGCAGCCTGTTCCACAGCCCCACAACTCTGCCAGGGAAGAACTTTGCCCTCCCATCTGAGCTGACCCTGCCCTGGGGCAGCTTGAGCCCATTGCCCCTTGTCCCATCTCCTGTCCCCTGGCTGCAGAGACCATCACCCACCTCTCTGCACCCTCCTGGCAGGGCAGGGCAGGTGGGGAGAAGGTCTCCCCTCAGCCTCCTCTTCTCCAGGCTCAACACCCCCAGCTCCCTCAGCCGCTCCTCAGAGGATTTGCCCTCCAGCCCCTTCCCCAGCCTGGACTTGTTCAAGGACCTCATTGTCCTTCTTGTGGTGAGGAGCCCAGAACCGGACCCAGCACTTCAGGTGCAGCCTCACCAATGATAGTACAGGGGCACAATTACCTCCCTGGGCTTACTGGCCACGCTGGCTCTGACACAAGCCAGGATGCCATTGGCCTTCTTGCCCACCTGGGCACACTGCTGGCTCATGGTCACTCGCAGTCACCCAACACCCCCAGGTCCTTCTCTGCCTGACAGCTCTCCAGCCAGTCTCCCCCAAGCCTGTAGCGCTGCGTGGGGTTGTTATATCCCCTGTGCAGCACTCTGCTCTTGTTAAATCTCATCCCATTGGTCTCAGCCCATCAATCCACTCCATTCAGGTCCCTTTGAAGAGCTTCCCTATCCTCAGGCAGATAGACACATACTGCTGGGTGGCATCAAAGAAGTGCTTTCATTGATGTGAAACCCGTTAAGGGGTTACCCTGAACCCCTGTGGTTACAGGCTGCTGAACATTTGCCCATCACTTGCTGGTTGAAGGAGCCTGTGATGTTGGAACTCTGTGATCCTTGGGGTCCCTTCCAATCCAGACCATTCTATGATTCAAGCATTAAAACAGCCACCTTGTGCTGAGAAACGTGTCTCAGCCCGGGGTTTGCTCCTGAGTGCAGCATCCTCCACCACAGCCCAGTCCCTTCCCCTGCTGCAACATCATTTACAGCTTGGGAGTGAAATCTTTGAAGGCCAGGGAAGCATGAAGCTCTTGCTCCCTGCTTCACACCCCTGTTTCCTGGCAGAGTTTCCATGTGTCCTCCAAGGACTGTTGGAAAACAGAGAACTTTTGGATGAGTGCTTGGAGTGATGCTTCCCAAGGCCAGCCTATTGGTAGTTGAGCTAAAATGTTTGGTTCCTTCTTGCTTAGGTTTTCTTTTTTTGGCTTCATAAACTGTGTGTCTTGGGCCTTGCCCAGCCCATTGCTCCATGGCTGGGGCATTTCCTGGGAAGGTGGGAGGCTCAGAACTGCAGCTTCCTAACTCCTGGCTAAGGAGAGGAGTGTTGAGCCAACATCGTGGCTCGGCTCCTGGGAGCAGAAAGGAGACTGCTTCCTGCTTCCTCCTGCTCTTGTCTTTCTCTGCTGCCAGCCCTGTGGTCCTGCCCATCCCCAGGACCCTTCAGGATCAATTCCTGTAGGCTCAGCTGCTTTTTGGAGAGGACCAGCCTAGGACAGGGCTGGACCTTGAGCCCTGAGATGATACCAGGCTTGCTTTTTGGAAGCAGGCATTTTCAGTTGTGTGGAGGGGAGGTGATGCTCTTCCTGGTGCTGTCAGGTGTGTTTTCTGGGTAGGACTGTGTGGCTTGGGTTGGGCACTGTCATCCCCTTGGATCTCAGGTTTGAGCCCTGCTGGGACCATGGTGCATGGAAACCCTGCCAAGAAATGGGGACCTGCAGGCAGACCATGCTCACTGCAGAGTTGCTTTTATGGTCTTTATGGACTGGTTTGGGTGGGAAGGGACCTCAAAGCCCATCTTGTCCTACCCCCTGCCATAGGCAGGGGCACCCTCCACCAGCTCAGGGTGCCCAAAGCCCCATCCAACTCGGCCTTGAACCCTGTCAGGGATCCAGGGGCAGCCCCAGCTTCTCTGGGCACCCTGTGCCAGGTTCTCACTGCCCTCATCTTAAAAAACATCTTCCTTTGATTGCCCCAAATCCCCATGGAGCTACACTCCATGTAAGCTGGGGACACAGTTACGCATGGGTGCAGAATCATAGAAACACAGACAGGTCTGGGTTGGAAGGGACCCCAAGGATCAGACAGTTCCAACCCCCCTGCCACAGGCAGAGCCACCAACCTCCAGGCCTGGAGCTACACAAGGTTGCCCAGGGCCCCATCCAACCTGGCCTTGAACACCTCCAGGGACGGGGCATCCACCACCTCTCTGGGCAGCCTGTTCCAGCCCCTCACCACTCTCTCTGTAAAGAAATTCCCTCTAATATCTCCTCTAACCCTTCCCTCCTTCAGCTTCACTCCATCCCCCTTGTCCTGCCAGTCTCTGCCCTTTAACAAGCCCATTCCCCTCCTGTTCCTCTGCTCCCTTCAGGGATGGGAAGGCTGCAGTGAGGTCCCCCCACAGCCTTCTCTTCTCCAGGCTGACCCAGCCCAGCTCCCTCAGCCTCTCTCCATAGGGGAGCTGCTCCAGCCCTCTGAGCATCTCCGTGGCTCCTCTGACCCCTCTCCAACAGCCCCACATCTTCCTTGTGTTGGGCCCCAGCTCTGGACACAGGACTCCAGCTGGGGCCTCCTGAGGGCAGAGCAGAGAGGGACAATCCCCTCCCTGTCCCTGCTGCCACCCCTCTGCTGATGGAGCCCAGGATCCCATCGCTGTTCTGAGCTGCATGAGGTTACTCAAGTGGTTAAACTGTGCTGGGCTTCACAGTTGATGCAGCTCTTCCCTTGGTACTGTGTCAGCCTGAGACATCCTCCTGGGATGGCATTTCAGGTTCTGCTCTGCCTTGGTTGCTCCAGAAAGGGGGTGGGAGCCCTGTGTGCTTCCAGCATGGCAGAGGAACCATCGCAGCCCAGTTGAAGTGGGCATAAGGGCTGCTCTGGAGCACATGGGTGTGTGTGTGGTTCGACCAAGGTATTAAACACCCTCCAATTAAGGGAAAACACCAAATTTAACAGGGTTGGCTCTTAAGACACAGTCAGTGTTCCCTGGCTGTTTAATCACTGCTTGCACATTGTCATCCCAGGAGGGCGACACTTTAATTAGCGTCAAGGCAGCCCAAGCCCCATCCCGTTTGTTGAGCGATTAACATCATCTCCTCAGTCTGACTGCTCCTTCAGAGCTGGGGGTTATTTTATATCAATACTGGAGTTGAGATATGGTATTTTTTGCCTACAGGACTGGTTTGTTTTGGGGGGGGTTAATGTGGAGCCTCGTGGGGAAGGCAGGGGTGGTGGGATCTGGAGGGGAAGCAGCTCTCTGGCAGCTTTCTGCTGAGGTGCTAGGACTTGTGCATGGAGGTAGAGCCAAAACTACCCTGTGTTTTCTATCTTCTAGTCATAGAGCCATAGAATCATAGAATGGTCAGGGTTGGAAGGGACCACAAGGATCACAGAGCTCCAACCCCCTGCCACAGGCAGGGCCACCAACCTCCAGGCCTGGAGCTACACAAGGTTGCCCAGGGCCCCAGCCAACCTGGCCTTGAACACCCCCAGGGATGGGGCACCCACCCCCTCTCTGGGCAGCCTGTTCCAGCCCCTCACCACTCTGTCTGCAAAGAACTTCCCCCCAATCTCTCCTCTAATCCTTCCCTCCTCCAGCTTCACCCCATCCCCCTTGTCCTGCCAGTCTCTGCCGTTTAACAAGCCCATTCCCCTCCTGTTCCTCTGCTCTCTTCAGGGACGGGAAGGCTGCAGTGAGGTCCCCCCGCAGCCTTCTGTTCTCCAGGCTGACCCAGCCCAGCTCCCTCAGCCTCTCTCCATAGGGGAGCTGCTCCAGCCCTCAGATCATCTCTATGTCCTCCTCTGACCCCTCTCCAACAGCCCCACATCTTTCTTGTGTTGGGGTCCCAGCTCTGGACACAGGACTCCAGCTGGGGCCTCATGAGGGCAGAGTAGTCTTGACATTCCTGTTTGCAGTCAGGGACCCTTTAATTCTGCCCCCCCTCCTAGAAGATAAAAGGGTGCTGGGCACACAGAAGGGGAAGTTGTGGGAAAATACACCTGCTGCTGCTTTATTTTTCTTCTTATTTTGTGTTCTGCTTTTTCCCAACCAGCTGACCTCAGGCTCTGTCCTCTGGGTCCTAGTGAGCCTGGCTTACAGCACTGGGTCTGGCAGTGCCTTGCCCAGGCAGACCTTACAGACAGCTCCCTAAGCAGGTCCCTTCCCTGATAGGCATCTTAGGAAGCAAAAATCACTCTGCAGGAAGGGAAAAAACTGTGTTTCCTAACCCATCCTACATGTGCCACACCTTTCAGAGCGGTCAGCCCAAGGAGATGTTGTGTGGTGGCACCTCTCTTGCTCAGAGTAGAGGTTCAAGATGATGAGCAATGTAGGTGAGAAGCTTTCCAGCCCTGACCAGCTCCTGTGACCCTGGGATTTGAGCAACATGTTTATAATGCTTTTATTTTATGTTCCTGTACCCCATGAGGGCTGGGGAAGTTGATGCCCTGGATCTAGTTGAAGATGTCCTTGCTCATTGCAGGAGGATTGGACTAGATCACAGAATCCCAGAACGTCAGGGGTTGGAAGGGACCTCAAAAGCTCATCTAGTCCAACCCCCCTGCCAGAGCAGGAGCACCCAGACTAAATCACACAGGAACACATCCAGGCAGGTTTGAATGGCTCCAGAGAAGGAGACTCCACAACCTCTCTGGGCAGCCTGTCCCAGGGCTCTGTCACCCTCACAGGGACAAAGTTCCTCCTGACATTCCCATGGAGCTTCCTCTGCTCCAGCTGCACCCGCTGCCCCTTGTCCTGTCGCTGCCACCCCTGAGCAGAGCCTGGCTCCAGCCTCCTGACTCTCACCCTTTACATATTGATAGACATTGATGAGGTCACCCCTCAGTCCCCTCTTCTCCAGGCTAACGAGGCCCAGCTCCCTCAGCCTCTCCTCATGAGGAAGGGGTTCCACTCCCTCCATCACCTTGGTGTCCCTGCACTGGACTCTTTCAGGGAGTTCTGTGTCCTTCTGGAGCTGAGGGGCCCAGAACTGGACACAATATTCCAGGTGTGGTCTCACCAGGGCAGAGTAGAGGGGAAAAAGGACCTCTCTTGACCTACTAACCACTCCCCTTCTGTCCTACCCCAGGATTCCATTTGCCTTCTTGTCCACAAGGGCACATTGCTGCTCATGGTCATCCTGCTGTCCCCCAGGTCCCTCTCCCCTAGGCTGCTCTCCCAGCAGGCCAGTCCCCACCCTATACTGGTACCTGGGGTTGTTCTTCCCCTGATGCAAGACCCTACACTTGCCCTTGTTGAATCTCACCTGTAAGTGTCCCTTTTCACCTGCAAAGGTCCCTTCCCACCTGTAAAGGTCCCTTCCAACCCTATGATTTGATGGAAGAGGGGTTAGATTTGGGCATCCCTTAACCAAAGCCATTTTCCAGACTGCAGGAGACACTGGGATACAACAGTGGGGGCCAGGAAGGTTTTCAGATGACCACTTTGTCTTCTGCACAGTAGCTAAAGTATGCAGATGGGACATCACAGGGACCCTTCAGCCACATCCTCCTGGGACACACAGGAGCCACATGGGTTATTTATTTATTTATTAATATTTTGGGGCCTTGAGCAGCCTGGTGTAGTGAGAGGTGTCCCTACCCATGGCAAGGGGAGGTTAGAACTTGATGATCTTCAAGGTCCCTTCCAGCCCTGACTGTTCCATGATTCTAAAGTACCAACATAGATGGTGTTGGAAGTGCTTGGATCTTCCAGAGGCATCCATGACCTGGTGATGCTGGTGTGGGTTGTGTTGAGCTGGAAGTACCTCTGCTGAAGGCTGTGTGGTTAATCTAAGCTGCTTGTCCTGCCTCAAAGGCAACCCCAAGTAAGGCATGGTTGTTTTTTTCTCTCCCCCCTAGACACGCCGTCTGTATATTCTACCTAGTTCTCCGTGCCCTGGACACTATAGAGGATGACATGACCATCAGCTTAGATGTAAAAGTCCCAATGCTGCATGAGTTTCACTCCTATCTCTATCAGCCTGAGTGGAAATACATGGAGAGCAAGGAGAAGGACCGGCAGGTGCTCGAGGACTTCCCCACGGTAAGGCATCCCCCTCCTTGCTTCAGCTGCCTGGCATCACCTTTGGGTGCATGGTTGCATCTCTGTGTTAGACCTGAGCTCACTCAGTCCCTGGTGATCCTGTAGCTCTTTAGAAGAGCTGCATCATCTACATGTGAGGCTGGAGTGAGAAACCCAAGCGTTGTGCTGCTCTCTATGTATAAAGCCAGAGAGAACCTGGCTGTGGGAAAGGGCCAGCTCTTAAAAAGTGGCTTTTTGTCTCTCTTGTTGGAAGAGTAAATGACTCTCTGCTTGTGGAGAGTGGCTTGGGTTTGTTCCCCAACGCTGTGCATTGCCTGGGTTGGGTGTCCAGGGACCCCTAACAGACAGGGAGAGGAGGAAAGCTCGGCTGGCAGGGTGCTTGGTGTCTGGACTGGTGTTTGCAGCAGTCCTGAAGGATCTGCTCTACACCTGCAGGAGCCTGTCAGCAGGTCTTTGACATAAAAAGCACCCTGGCTGCTAGTAGTGATGTTGCCTGAAGTCCCACTGCTCCAAGGATCCATCTAAAAAGAAGCCATGGAGGGTCTGCATCTCCATGAGCAAGCTCAGCAGTGCTGGAGCCTGTTCTTTGACCTGGAGACCAGTTGGGAATATATTGAACACAGCTTGGCTGCATCCCTGACTGTCCTTGAGAAGTGGTTTCTGACCCACGGTACTTCCCAGGCTCCATCTGGGGATCCCTTGGGGTCAGAACCCCGTTGGGGGCCACGCAGGATGGCAGGACACAGAGCTCAAACCATGATGCTTATCCCAGGTTCCTGCCAGGTTTTGACCCTAGCAGGAGCAATGGGGTGATGGAGCTTGGCTGTTCTGGGATGCAGCATCTCCTGGCCAAGTTGTCCTAGATGGGATCCATCAAGCTGACAGCAGAAAGGGATGCTGTGGCTGGAAGGCAAAGCCAAGCTCTGCTACATGGGGATATGGACATCTGGTTTTGGTGAGCACACAGGGACCAGCCCTTGGTGGATGCTGAAGTTTTGCTGTTGCTCATGTTGATCAAGAACAGCCAGGTTTGTTTCTTCAGGGTTTGTTTTTAAGCTCTGCTGAAGAAAAAGTACAGTGGCTACAGCGAGGAGCATCTAATTCTTTGAGCAAGTCCTGTTCTGCTCAGCTTTTTATCATTTTCAATTTATTCTGACCTTGGCCAGACTTGCCTTGATGGTGAGAGTGGGATAATTGTTTGGAAAACCGAGCTGTATTGTAAATGGGGATGCTCAGTGTGACTGTGCCCTGCCTGGGAGGGGCATGTGGTGGGTACACCGATGGCTTAGTGCTTTAAAAAAGCCTTTGAGGAGGTGTTTCTGGCCCTTTGTTTTTCCCTCTCAGTGTGTGTGTGTTACTTGGGTGTCCTGGGTTGATGTTCATGTATGATTTTAACAGTATTTGCTGGAGGTGGACTCCCAGGTTGTTCTGTGTAGGGTATTGGAGCCACTGAGGCAGAAGCACCAGAAACTTCCCATGAGCCAGCAGTGGCTCTTGCAGCTCAGAACAGGGATGGGATCCTGGGCTCCATCAGCAGAGGGGTGGCAGCAGGGACAGGGAGGGGATTGTCCCTCTCTGCTCTGCCCTGGGGAGGCCCCAGCTGGAGTCCTGGGTCCAGAGCTGGGGCCCAACACAAGGAAGATGTGGGGCTGGTGGAGAGGGGTCAGAGGAGCCACGGAGATGCTCAGAGGGCTGGAGCAGCTCCCCTATGAAGAGAGGCTGAGGGAGCTGGGCTGGGTCAGCCTGGAGAAGAGAAGGCTGTGAGGGGACCTCACTGCAGCCTTCCTGTCCCTGAAGGGAGCAGAGGAACAGGAGGGGAATGGGCTTGGTAAAGGGCAGAGACTGGCAGGACAAGGGGGATGGAGTGAAGCTGAAGGAGGGAAGGATTAGAGGAGATATTAAGGGGAATTTCTTTCCAGAGAGAGTGGTGAGGGGCTGGAACAGGCTGCCCAGAGAGGGGGTGGATGCCCCATCCCTAGAGGTGTCCAAGGCCAGGTTGGCTGGGGCCCTGGGCAACCTTGTGTAGCTCCAGGCCTGGAGGTTGGTGGCCCTGCCTGTGGCAGGGGGGTTGGAGCTCTGTGATCCTTGGGGTCCCTTCCAACCCAGACCAGTCTGTGATTCTATGATAAAGTTTCTTTACCCAACAAGCTGAGACACTGGGCAGGGACATGTTAGAAGCCACGGAGGGAGTCAGGAGGAGAACCTGGATCTGGAGCTGGAATCATGCAGACAGCTGTCCTTAGGAGACACACACCCTGCACTGGCTGCAGTTACTGCTGATGGAGATAAAGCTCAGCACACAACAAAATGTGATGGCCCACAGTTTTGGGAAGGGGGAGGATGTGCTTTTTAATAGGGACTGGGGTTTTTCTTTCAGTGTGAGACTAATCAAGCCACTGAACGATGCACAGGAGGATTTTCACCCTTTCCAGTTGTGCCCTGCAGAGCCCTAGCTGGAAAGGGCTCAGGACAACAGAGCACCACAAGCCTCCCCCTGGCTTTTCCTGCAGTTGGCACTGTGGGGTGTTCTCACAAACTACAAACCCCCCCCTCTCTCCACACTGTGCATAGCTAGTTTGGTCCTGCAGCTCCCCGACGACAGCAGCCCAAGGCCATGGAGCCTTCCCAAAGATACTGCTGTGTCTGATCTGCAGCCAGAGACTGTCTGCTCAGACTGGGAACAGGCTGAGCCCCTGCTTTAGGTGCCTTGAAACATCTCTGCTTGTGGGAGTTGTCCCAGATCTCTAGCCAGGGTGGGATGAGAGCCTGGTAAACAGCCTTTTTTCCAGTATTTTCTTTAATAAATGTTGAGTTCTGCTGGTTTTTTTCCTGAAGCTTGTCATCTTCTTCTCCTTTATTTGGTTCCTTTTTAAATGGGGTTTTTTTATATTCTCTCCTTCTCCTCATGTGGTGGTTTGTGCTGCAGATCTCCATGGAGTTCAGAAACCTGGCAAAGGTCTACCAGGATGTGATTTCAGATATCTGCCACAAGATGGGCGTTGGGATGGCAGAGTTCTTGGAGAAAAAGGTGGACTCTCAGCACGAGTGGGATAAGGTGAGTTAGCTTGGACTGAATGTAGGGCCCACCTTGTCTCTGGGCAAGAAGGACAGGGAGGTACTGGAGAGGGTACAAAAAAGGGTTTGAAGGTGATGAGATGACTAGAACATCTCTGTGATGAAAAGAGGCTGAGGGATTTGGGACTTTTTAGCCTGGAGAAGAGAAGACTGAGGGGGAATCTTCTCAATGCTGATAAATACTTGAGGGGTGGGGTCAGGAGGATGGGGTCAGTCTTTGTTCAGTGGTGCCCAGGGACAGGACAGGAGGTGATGGGCACAAACTGGAATATAGGAAGTTCCACCTAAACACAAGGAAGAACTTCTTTCCTGGGAGGGTGGCAGAGCCCTTGGGACAGGCTACCCAGAGAGGTTGTGGAGTCTCCATCTCTGGAGACATTCAAATCCCATGATCCTGGATGCTGTCCTGTGCAGCCTGCTCGAGGTGATCCTTTTCTGGCAGGGGAGTTGGACTAGATGATCTCCAGAAATCCCTTCCAACCCCCATCATTCTGTGACTCTCTAAAGAGGAGATGGAACATCCCTGTGGGAAGAGGGCTCAGCTGTTTGAGGGAGGCTGGGTGAGTTTGGGAAGGCTTTGAGAGACTGCTGGTCCCATGGGTAACAGGAGGATAGTGTGGACTGTTGCTCTTTGCCACCAGCATGTGTTTTGGGTGACCCATTGTGTCAGCTGTTCCCCTCTGGGCAGTTCATTTGGCTGCTAGAGGCAGAGTGGCACCTTGGTGGGACATCCTTGGTGAGGTGTTTGCTGGGTGTGGGAAAGCTGAGACGCCTCAGGGAGGGCTGTGAGAAGGAAATACTGTCAATCACCTGTGAGCACCACTGTTGTAAAACTCACTGGCAACCAGGCAGCTCTTTTTAACTTCTCCTTTTGTCTTGTTCTTGGTTGTGGTTGTTTTTCCCTGCCCCTCTTGGTGCCTCACAGTATTGTCACTACGTTGCTGGGCTGGTGGGAATCGGCCTTTCCCGTCTCTTCTCTGCATCAGAGCTGGAAGATCCTATCGTTGGGCAGGACACAGAGCTGGCAAACTCCATGGGGCTCTTCCTGCAGAAGACCAACATCATCCGTGACTATCTGGAGGACCAGCTGGAGGGAAGGGAGTTCTGGCCCAGAGAGGTGAGGGAAAACACCACCCTGGGACAAGCGTTTCTGCTGTGTCTCTTTGGGAAACACACCCAGACTGAAGGTGCTGTTGTTGCTGCTCCAGTACAGCAAGTTACATCCTGTTGTTAGAAGGGATTTCCCTTGATATCCCCAAAGCCAAGGTTTATCCCCATCATTACCAGTCTTCCCATACTTCTGTCTGAGCCCTGTAATGGATGGAGCCAACCATCCATACACCTGTCTTGGGAAGGTGCCCAGCTAAAATTGCATTGTCTCCCATGTCCCTCTACATCAAACTTCACAGGAGAGACTTGATGGCCTGGCTTTGATTTTTTGAAGGCCCTACAATAAAGCTGTGTGCTGTGTAAGGTCACTGCTGTGGATTGTATGTCTTCTTGAGAAGAACAGTTTTTCTAATGACATGATCCAGGCCTGGAGGTTGGTGGCCCTGCCTGTGGCAAGGGAATTGGAACTCTATGATCCTTGGGGTCCCTTTCAACCCAGACCAGTCTGGGATTCTATGATTTGGCTGGCAAGTTCCACATCTTATCTACAGCTGTCTGGGTGCAGATGTGGGAGACAAGGTGATGTCTCCCCACACTGCCAAGAACCTGTTGGGCAGCTTTTCCCCACCTCTCTGTTATGTTTGCTGTAGGAATGAGGGAGGATAAGGCTGGGTAAGATCTCAGGTGGGTACCTGCTCTGTTCCCAGAGGCAGGGTCAGCTCTGCCTGTGTCTAGCAGATGTCTGCTGCTCTTCTTGAGGCCCTCCAAGAATTTTTCCTCTCCCTTTTCCATGTGGCTCACATGTCTCATAGAGCATTTCTTGATGTCAGCCTGATGTGTGATGCTTCGTTTCTCCTTGCCCTGCCTAGGCAAGACATGGAGATGAGTTGTATCCTTGTTTTTACAGTCCCTTTGCACATACAAAGGCTACTGTCATGTCTCTGCAGCCTGCCTGCCTTTCTTTTCTTTAGCTTAGTGAGCCCCAATCCTTCATGTTTTTTATGGGTCTCTGGTGGTGGTGGTTGATGCTCTCCCAGACCTCAGACTGTTATTGATGTGTCTCCTATGGCATGAATGTTCCCTCTGACTTGTGACTCCCTATCTTGATGTTTAGGTTTGGAGCAGATATGCAAAGAAGCTCTCTGATCTTGCCAAGCCAGAGAACATTGATATGGCTGTCCAGTGTCTGAACGAGCTCATCACCAACGCCCTCCACCACGTCCCTGATGTCCTTACCTACCTGTCCCGCCTGAAGAACCAAAGTGTCTTCAACTTCTGTGCTATCCCCCAGGTCAGTTATCTTTTTAAGTGGTGCTTCATGGTCTGCAGCCCAGGTGAGAAGAAGTTGGAGGTGAAGGAGGTTATGTATCATGCCCACATTAGCCTGTTTTATTCTCCATCTCTTGCACTTCTTCCTTCTTTCCCCTGAATATCCTGCCATCGACTTCAGCAGGGCCAAGGTGTTGCTCCCTTGGCAAGCTCCTGGCAGTGGGGTAAGGGCTCTCTGTGTTTCCCCTTAGGTGATGGCTATTGCCACGTTGAGTGCCTGCTACAACAACAAGCAGGTGTTCAGGGGTGTAGTGAAGATCCGGAAGGGACAAGCTGTCACTCTCATGATGGATGCCACAAACATACAAGCTGTCAAAGCCATCATGTACCAGTATGTGGAAGAGGTATGTTGAGCAGCTTGTTTCCAGTAATTTCAGGCCTTTTCTATCCTCATTCCTAGTGTGGAACTGGGAAGACCTGTGACTGTGCTAATCACAGAGTCACAGAATCACAAGGTTGGAAAAGACCTTTAAGATCATCAAGTCCAACTATTCCTGTCCTGTGCTAAACCATATCCCTAAGTACCTCATCTACCCATCTGGTAAACACACCCAGGGATGGGGACTCAGCCCTCTCCCTGGGCAGCCTGTGCCACAGCCCCACAACTCTGCCAGGGAAGAACTTTGCCCTCCCAGCTGAGCTGACCCTGCCCTGGGGCAGCTTGAGCCCATTGCCCCTTGTCCCATCTCCTGTCCCCTGGCTGAAGAGACCATCGCCCACCTCTCTGCACCCTCCTGGCAGGGCAGGGGAGGTGGGGAGAAGGTCTCCCCTCAGCCTCCTCTTCTCCAGGTTCAACACCCCCAGCTCCCTCAGCTGCTCCTCAGAGGATTTGCCCTCCAGCCCCTTCCCCAGCCTGGTTGCCCTTCTCTGGACTCGCTCCAGGACCTCCATGTCCTTCTTATGGTGAGGAGCCCAGAATTGGACCCAGCACTCGCAGTGCAGCCTCCCCAGTGCTCAGCCCAGGGGCACAATCCCCTCCCCAGACCTACTGACCACACTATTTCTGATATAAGCCAGGATGCCATTCGCTTTCCTGGCCATCTGGGCACACTGCTGGCTCATGGTCAGCCTGCAGTCAACCTACTGTGATTCTGTGATTCTGTGAATCGTTTCCTTACGTCTCTTAGATCGGTGCTGGGAAGGCATGGTGACCCTGCCATGGTTTTGACCTGGACCAAATGGGTGCCCTTGAATGTGTCATTGGTCTGGGTCTGTGTTGAGAGGCAGAGACCAAGATCTCACTGTCATTCTAGTAGGGAATGAGTTGAGTGGGCTGTCACAGCACAGGCCTTCCCCTGGGCTGAGCAGGCACAGAAGATCTTTTGCACAACACACTACTGAGCAGACTGCATCATCTCCCCAGGGGCTGCTCCAGCCAGCAGTCTTGTTTTCTCTGTGCCTGTAGTTGCAGCTGACAACCTGATGTGGTGATTCTTCCCTTCTGCTCCTTGGCCAACAGTATTTACTGTTGGGTAGCTCTTCACTGGGGGTTAAAGCAGTGGGACTCCTGGCTTTGGAGTACTGCAGAGGTTAAAAACTCACATGGAGGAACGTCTGGTGGGGAGATCCTTGGGGGTGGGGTGGAAAAAATCTAACCCCCAAAACCAAATCCAGTGAGGGCTGTTAAATAAAAGGATGTTACTTCTGCACCAGGGAGACCCTCCAACCCATGAGCTGGCCAACTCCATGACAAGGGTCAGTTGCCCTTTAAGCTGAGGAGGGTCTCTGCTTGCACATGCCTCCCTAAGGCTCATGCAGACAAGTATCTTAAAGGCCACAGGGTTTGCAGTCATGAAGAGAAAACCCCAAAGACCATGGAGTTAGCTGATGAAGGTGATCATTTCCTGCCAGTCACACTGGCTGCTGGTCACACTGGGGTGTCCTCACCGGCTTGGGGTGGGCTGCAGCACGCCAGCCGGGAGTGAGGGCTGCTGGGGAGTAGCTGCTGGTCCCAGCGCCACCACTTGCGGTTGAGGGATTGTGCCTGCTGAATCCAGTCCATCTCCCGTCACGGGGTGCCCTCAAGAGGCTGACTGGCTTAGTGCACTTCTCAAGGGAAGGGGCCCATCCCCATCCGAGCACATCCCTTGCAGCTGGTCCTCGCTCTGTGGCAACCCCAGACTGCGGTTGCTCTTGAGGGCACGGTGGCTTTTAAGTCTTCTTCTTCCACCCCCGTGGTCTCATTTGTCTCCTCAACCTTGGGTGGGAACCCCATTGGTGGTCAATGGGTCTGTGTCCAGGTAGAGGCCGGTGACAAGTGGTGTCCCCCAGGGGTCTGTCTTGGGACCGGTGCTCTTTAACATCTTTATCAGTGACATGGATGATGGAATTGAGTGCACCCTCAGCAAGTTTGGGGATGACACCAAGCTGAGTGGTGTGGTCGACACCCCAGAAGGAAAGGAAGCCATCCAGAGGGATCTTGACAGGCTGGAAAGATGGGCCCGGGGGAACCTAATGAGGTTCAACACTGCCAAGTGTCAGGTGTTGCACTTGGGACGGGAGAATCCCAGACACAGATAAAGACTGGGAGAAGAGCTTCTTGAGAGCAGCCCTGCTGAGAAGGACTTGGGGATTGTGGTGGATGAGAAGCTTGACATGAGCCAGCAGTGGCTCTTGCAGCTCGTAAGGCCAATGGTATCCTGGGCTCCATCAGGAGAGGAGCGGCCAGCAGGGACAGGGAGGTGATTGTCCCTCTCTGCTCTGCCCTCGTGAGGCCCCAGCTGGAGTCCTGTGTCCAGATCTGGGGCCCCCAATACAAGAAGGATGTGGAACTGTTGGAGAGGGTTCAGAGGAGGGCCACAAGGATGATTAGAGGGCTGGAGCACCTGCCCTACAAAGAGAGGCTGAGGGAGCTGGGCTTGTTCAGCCTGGAGAAGAGAAGGCTGCGGGGGGACCTCACTGCAGCCTTCCAGTACCTGAAGGGAGCTTATAGGCAGGAGGGGATTCGACTTTTTAAAAGAGCAGATAATGGCAGGACAAGGGGGAATGGACTAAAGCTAAAGGAGGGAAGGTTTAGAGGAGATATTGGGGGAAGTTTTTTACAGAAAGAGTGGTGAGGTGCTGGAACAGGCTGCCCAGAGAAGTAGTAGATTATTCCCCGTCCCTGGAGGTGTTCAAGGCCAGGTTGGCTGGGGCCCTGGGCAACCTTGTGTAGATCCAGGCCTGGAGGTTGGTGTCCCTGCCTGTGGCAGGGGGGTTGGAGCTCTGTGATCCTTGGGGTCCCTTCCAACCCAGCCCAGTTTGTGATTCTATGATTCTATGATTCTATGATTCTAACTCTTCCTTCCTTCCTCCCTCCCTAGATCTACCAGAAGATCCCAAGCACGGACCCATCATCCAACAAGACGCAGCAGGTCATCGCCTCCATCCGGGCCATGAGCTTGCCCAGTGGCCCCATGGTCTCACGTCACCACTACTCCCCCATCTACCTGTCGTGTGTCATGCTCCTGGCCGCCCTGAGCTGGCAGTACCTGAGCACCATCTCCAAGGCCACCGAGGAGTACGTCCAGGCGGGCGAGAACTGATGGGCAGCGGGCAGCTGGGGGGGAAAAGATGGTCGGCAGGTGGTCGGCAGAGGCAGGAGGCTCCTTCTCCCTGCCTCTGGAACGGCCAGGCAGCGGGGTGCCACGGGGCCTGGGATGGTGACAAGAACGGGATGGCGGTGAGCTGCAGCCCCGGGGTGACATGTGGGGTTGCTGGACTCTGCTCCTCACCACCTGCTGGGATGGTTATGGATGCTGATCGGAGTCTTGCTGTTTGGGGGGGTTGAAGACTTCTTGCCTTTCTTTCCTTGTTGGATGGTTTACCCACATTTTTTCCCTGTTTTTTTTTGGTTAGGAAGGTTTTAGATAGCAATTCCACTTGCCCCTTTTCTTGCTTGACATTTGAGACACCTTTCCAGCTCAGAGCTGAGCAAAACCTTCTGGGTTTGGCCTCCCTTCCTTAGGCAGCCCCGTTCCCCATCGCCTCTGGTGCCTCCTCCTCGCTGGCGGGATGCTGCTTCAACTGGGAGACAAATAACACTTCCTTATCCAAGGAAATAAAGCTCTGACCCCCCCTCCTGGCCCCCAGCCCAGGATGGTGGACATCCTGCAGCCTGGAGATAGGCAGAGGCAACCTTCACTTTTCTCCTGTGGTGGTGATGGGAGGCTACCAGGCTTGAGAGGTAGCCTCTCAGGTGTTGAACACAGAGGAGGTGGGATGCAGTGTGAATACAGAGGAAGTGGGATGCTCAGCCCCCTTTCACATGCCCCCAGCTGAAAGCCATCTCCTGCAGCTCCCTGGCCTCTAGCAGGCAGCATCCTGCCCTTGCAAAGCTTTGTAATTAACGGTGGGAGAGATGATGAAAGGGAGGAGCCAGGAGCTGCTCACAGGCCACTGAGCTTGTAATCCCCCTGCCTGACTCTGCTGTGCAGGTCTGGGCTCTGAACCCCTTCTTAAGCCCAAAGTGAGGGCTGGCCATGGCAGAGCAGCACTGGCTGCCTTGGCAAAGCAGGGGAGAGAGGGTTTGCACCCCGTTGTCCCTCCTGGGATGGAGGGAGCCCTTGGCACGCTCCTGGTTTTTTGGGAGCCTTGGTGTGCTGGCCCCCCTGAAATGCAGTGGTGGTCCCTGGGAAGGCTTGAGCCATGGAGGGGGTGGCCAAGGCAGGATTCCTTGGCCCACTTGGGTGATGCTTCAGGTTACACTGACGTGGGGAACAGGGAGAGGCTTCTGCTGCCACCTCATCCACGTCAGGCTGGGCTTGCTTTGAGAAATAAAACCCCAGTGCTTTAAAGGCAAGTCCCTTTGTTCCTGGGGTGGGGTTTGGTTTTCATGGTCCCGTTCACCCCCACGTGCTGCTTTGCCTTTGTGGAGGACAACCCCAGTCCTGCTGCAGGACAGAGCTCCATCTCCAAGCTGCAGTTCAGCCAGACCCAGCCCGGGTGGCCGGACCGATGCGGCGGGAGGACCTCTCCTCCCCTGGTACCTGTGTAGATAGTTGTGAGCTGTTGTTGGGAAGAAACCCACAGTACTCTTTGTGCAGCTTTGTCTTGTTGAAAATAAAAGAGTTTTCTTTGGAAAAAAAAAAAAAAAAACAAACCTCACTGCAAAGCCCTTTTATTTAGCTGTTTCTTTTCCACTGGCAATGCCCCACCACACAGACCATGGGTTAGGAGCCCTCAGCTGGGATGACATGCAGATGCATCCTTGCTGCCACTTGGGACAAGCCTTGGCTTGTCACTCAGGGGTGAGGGACCACTCAGGTCCATAAATGAACTTTTAATGGCCCCACGTGCAGGAGATGCTGTGGGACAGCCTGGCTGCTCTCCTGAAGCACCTTCTCCACCATCAGTAGGCAGTGGTGGGGAATGCTACTACTGCTCCAGAGTCCTCACTGTCCCCAGCTTGGGCAGAGGACAGGGTTGGGACTGACCCCACCAGGAGGAAGACAAGGGTCATAGAATCATACACTGGCAGAAGTTGGAAGGGACCCCAGAGATCACAGTTCCAACCCCCTGCCACAGGCAGGGACACCAACCTCCAGGCCTGGAGCTACACAAGGTTGCCCAGGGACCCACCCAACCTGGCCTTGGAACACCCCCAGGGATGGGGCATCCACCCCCTCTCTGGGCAGCCCCTTCCAGCCCCTCACCACTCTCTCTGCAAAGAACTTGCCCCTAATATCTGATCTAATCCTTCCCTCCTTCAGCTTCACTCCACCCCCCTTGTCTTGCCAGCGAACAAGCCCATTCCCCTCCTGTTTCTCTGCTCCCTTCAGGGATGGGAAGGCTGCAGTGAGGTCCCCCCACAGTCTTCTCTTCTCCAGGCTGACCCAGCCCAGCTCCCTCAGCCTCTCTCTGTAGGGGAGCTGCTCCAGCCCTCTGATCATCTTCTGAACCCTCTCCAACAGCTGGGTCTCAC
The DNA here is from genome assembly GCF_964237585.1 of Gallinula chloropus. Taxonomy (NCBI): domain Eukaryota; kingdom Metazoa; phylum Chordata; class Aves; order Gruiformes; family Rallidae; genus Gallinula; species Gallinula chloropus. The sequence goes on along the minus strand of NC_140087.1, from coordinate 119,568,462 downwards.
CCAGCTTTCACCAAGAGAAGAGTTGGAGGCGGTTGGAAGTCAAGCAGAAGTTTGGAAGTCAAGCAGAAGCGACAGGGATATTGGAGAAACCATTTATTGGCACAGTTGTTCCATTGGTACAGGCCACAGCTCTGGCTCAGCACATCAGAGGCAGCAGAGGTTAAGGGGCTACCATACAGCATGAGAGGAGGGAGAGCCTGCTGCTCGCCCCCCAGGCCCAACCTGGAGCTGCAGCTCAGCAATATACCACGTGCTTTAAAATTTAGGGAGAGAAAAAAAACAACCAAAACAACCCCACTTCTTTGCTATATTAGTGTTGGCAAGTTACATGATTCCTCCTACATGGCACTTCCACCTTCCCCCCTCCCACCCCCCCTAACAAAAATAAGGGGTTTTTCCTTCTTCTGTAATGCCTTGGGCACAAAAAGCCAAGAAAAAAAACACCACCAAAAAGCTTTGATTGTGTGCAAGTTAGCAAGATACCTCCAAGCACCCACGTGAGCTCCCTGCAGTGGGCCTGGAGAACATCCCTTGCCTCTCTGCTCAGTGCTTGGCACCTGCGGTCCCAAAGCACCGCTGCCAATTTGGGATGCAGCACCCTTGCCAAGACATGTCCCCCACTGCCCACACTGAGCTTTCCAACCGTGGTTTGCTCCTTCCAGCATGCTCCTAGGTGCCTGCAGGACATTGGATCAAAGGCTCGTGGAGCTCCAGCCAGGCCCTTCTTCCCTAGGATCAATAACCCCGGACTACAGCAGGAAAAACAAAAGAAACTAAACCCCAAAACAAAACAACCAATTCAAAAAAAAAAAATGAGCTGAGGGACAAGTGGTTTAAAAAGCAGCTGGGTGGATGGAGCAGAGCAAGCGATGCTCAAAGGACTCGCTGCAGGCCAAAAGGGGTCTTCACAACTCCAGCCAGAGCCAGCCCCATGGCAAGTCTGTCAGTAGTACTTCATCAGCAGGAGGTCTCAGTTTAGCCAATCCAAGGCACATGCTAACATACCCTGCTTATTTTGGGGTACACAAGTCATCCCTGGCCATGGCTTCCCAGCAGGATCCATCTCCGCTACCCCACCAAGTCCCTCTTCCCAGCATAAAGCTACTGCTTCCTACACTCCCAGTAACAGCCTGGGCTGGAAGAGGGGGTCCCCAGTAACAGGCTGGGCTGGAAGAGGGGGTCCCCAGTAACAGGCTGGGCTGGAAGAGGGGGTCCCCAGTAACAGGCTGGGCTGGAAAAGCAGGGGTCCCCAGTAACAGGCTGGGCTAGAAAAGCAGGGGTCCCCAGTAACAGGCTGGGCTAGAAAAGCAGGGGTCCCCAGTAACAGGCTGGGCTGGAAGCGGGGTGGTCCAGGCTAACCAAACACCACAGTACAAGAGGCCAGCGAGCCCACCAGCAGTCCTTTGAGCAGGGACTGCCCCATAGCTGCAACCCAACAGAGGCAGGGGAGCTTTGCAGAGAGAAGTTCCACCTCCAGCTCCACCACACAATTAAAAATAAAAAATAAAATAATAATAATAAAAAAAAAAAGATAAAAAGCTTTAATACCTCAACTATAGTCTTTTAGGGGGAAGGGGAGGGGGGGGGAAGGGAGGGGGCTTTGCACCCAACCTGCTATCAGTTAAAAGCACTGGGGACTCAGGATTATTTGTGGTTTGATGGAGAAGGTTACACCTTCTTCCAGTACTGCTCTGGCCTGGGGATGCCAGCCACGACCTCAGACTCGATGCCACAGTGGTCCTCTCCTCGGAGGATTTTGAAGAAGCCTGGAAGGACACCAAGAGCAAAACAAAGAGTCAACCTCCCTGCCACACCAAGGAGAACAGGGTGGGGGTTGGGGGGTTTCCCTCTGGCAGCATCCAGGGGTGCCTCACCGTTGTCCCCCCAGTCGGTGTTCCAGGAGTTGGCAGCCAACCAGTACGGAGTGCCGTTGTCCACCCCCCAGCCCAGCAGCCGGATGGCGTGGCCTCCAACCTGCTCTCCAGACACGTGCTGGTAGACCCCTGCAAGGCAACATACCATCATGGCAGCAGGCAGTGTCACCCCCACCCCAACTTCAGACCCCTGCCCGCCCCGCGTCACAGCCCAGAGGCCACCTGAGAGGGGGTTTGTGGCTCAGTGCAAACCTGGAGGACAGAATGATGTTGAAAGTCAGCTCAGCACACAGGACACCCAGACACACCTGGCCAGGGTCCTGCCTTGGGTTTGTGTGGCAAGGTTTAGGTAGCCACTCAAATCCAAACCAGGTCCCAACAGTGGCACATCCCAAGGAGTTCAGAAGAGGGATTCGGAGCCAACCCGGAGAGCCATCCACCAGGATTTTACCTAAATCCTGTTGCTCTCTGTTGTAATTCCGGGGGGTTGTCCCCACTGGGGTCCCCCCAAGCCAGTCCCAAGCACCTATTCCCCTTGTTATAAACCAGAGGACACAGGAGATGGCCTCTGCCCATGGTTCTTGCAACACAAGACGCTCTGGCGTGGACTTGAGACCTTTCAGGCTTGACTAGAGGGACAAGGGCCACACACATTAGACCCCATGGATTACATAGGGAACAGCCTCAGTGCTGATGCTCACCAGATTTGTACATCAGGAAGTCTTCATAGACAATAAAAGCTCCTTCCACTGGGCCATTCTTGTAGATCTCAGCCATGATTTCCTTCTCGCTGCGAGGGACGCCGTAGGAGGTGATACCTAGGCAGAAAAGTCCCAGCATTAAGACAGTATTGCCAAGCCACCCAGGTCTTGGGACAGCTGGGCTGTGACTGCTCAGCATGCCTGTGCAAGAAGATTGAACTCTCTTAGCCACTTAAAGGTTAAGTTCAGACCTGGCTGCTCCAGAAGCACTGACACAACCAGGCAGGGAAAGCTCCAACCACCCCTCTTCCAGAGGAAATAATTTCACCCGAGTCCTGTTCTGCACCCAAAGGCCTCTTCCAGGCAGCTTCAGTGCTCATTTCCAAAATAAACCAAATTCACAAACTCAAAAGATTGGAAAAGACCTTTAAGATCATTGAATCCACCCATTCCTGTCCTATGTTGACCCATATCCCTGAGTACCTCATCTACCCATCTGTTAAACACACCCAGGGGTGGGGACTCAGCCCCCTCCCTGGGCAGCCTGTGCCACAGCCCCACAACTCTTGACAGGGAAGAACTTTGCCCTCCCAGCTGAGCTGACCCTGCCCTGGCACAGCTTGAGCCCATTGCCCCTTGTCCCATCTCCTGTCCCCTGGCTGAAGAGACCATTGCCCACCTCTCTGCACCCTCCTGGCAGGGCAGGGGAAGTGGGGAGAAGGTCTCCCCTCAGCCTCCTCTTCCCCAGGCTGAACACCCCCAGCTCCCTCAGCTGCTCCTCAGATGATTTGCAAAATTACTCTAGGCTAAGACAAATCTCTGACATGTACAGTGCTGGCTGCCACCAAGGAGTAGGAAGGAGGTAGCTTAGACACCAGGCTCCCACGGGGCTCAGCATCATGTTCTTCAACCCAGGCAGGTGCACCACAAGCACCCAGACCAGCTCCCCTGTCTCAGTTGAGACACAAACTGTGCATCTACCAGGCTTCTATTTTGCTCCAGGACCACCCATCCCAAGGGCACAGAAAATAACCACCACAGAGCAGCTTCAGAAGAGGTCCAACCCTGCCAAGCCCACCAAGCTACCACTGGGAGCAGCTCTGGAGAGTTATCAGAGGTCATCTCCCTTACCATAGTGCTTGTCCTCCTTGTATGAGGGTGAGTAGCCAGGTTCACAGTGCCGGCTGCACCTGGGGGTTTCTCCTCCCTCCCCAGTGCAGGGTGGCCGGGAGCCGTTGACGTGGTGCTCACAGGGTGGGATGGAGTAGGGACGGCAGCCTGTTGAGGACAGAGGAGGCATGAACCAGCTGTCCCCAAGCATCCTTGTCCAACAGAAGGTACCAAGTTCCTTGAGAACTTGAGTCTGACCTTTCTGACCCAGGAACCCCCCATCATCAGGATGGAAGCATCATCGGGTCTGCTACTGCTGGATGAGCCACCCCTGCTTCAGCAGGGCTTCCCCTCTGGACCCACTTCCCACCACCTCCCTCCTGCCATGGTGTGGAGAGCATGAACCAACCCATGGCCATGCTAGGAAGAGCTATAGCTTTCCAGCCTGGCAGTTGTTTTTTGAGGGGGAAACACATCAGAAACACATCATCCCACCCTCATCTAAAGCGTATTTAACTGGTCCCTTCCTTGGACGGGTCTCCTGGGTGCTGCTTGGGGACCCTTGTCCCAAAGAGGGGACAAGAAGAAGCCATGGGGACATGAGGACCTCCGTTGGGATTAGCAGAGGTGTTTGAGCCTAGCCCCAAAGGAGAGAATATCCACAAGGATGCTGCCCAGAGGAGAAGCACCTTGAAGGACATGAACCTGTAACCAAGCAGAGATGCTCCTCTCTGCTCTCACCAGGGTAACAGCCAGGACTTACCCACGTGGGAATCGTAGAGACCCCCAGACACCAGGCCCCTCTCTGTCCAGTACCTCCATGCTCCAGAGGGATAACCACCATTGCACCTGGAGAAAGAGGCAGCAGTTCCAGCTACAGACTGCTCAGAGCCACCCCCTTTTTTGGGGAGGTGGGGGAAACAGAGCCAGTTTGGGGTGGCTGAAGGGAAGCTTGCCACACATAAAACCATTTTCAGCCTGTCCCTGCCTTCCCCAAGGATTTCTAGGCCTCAAAACACCAAGTCCCCACCAGTGGACACAGGAAGGGCAATGGATGCAATCTGTCTGGACTTTGACACAGTCCCCCCACAACATTCTTCTCTCTAAACTGGAGAGATAGGGATTTGATAAGTGGACTGTTTGGTGGACAAGGAATTGGTTGGATGGTCACATCCAGAGAGTAGCTGTCAATGCCTTGATGTCCAGATGGAGATCTGTGACAAGTGGTGTCCCTCAGGGGTCCATACTGGGACTGGTATCCTTTAACATCTTCATCAATGACATTGACAATGAGGTTGAGTGCACCCTCAGCAAGTCTGTGGGTGACACCAAGCTGAGTGGTGCAGCTGACAGGCTGGAAGGACAGGATGTCATCCAGAGAGACCTGGAGACCTGGAGAAGTGGGCCCAGGGGAACCTCATGAGGTTCAACAAAGCCAAGTGCAGGGTCCTGCACCTGGGTTGGGGTGATCCTCATCATCAATACAGGGTGGGAGATGATGGGCTAGAGAGCAGCCCTGCAGAGTAGGACTTGGGGATGGTGGTGGATGAGAAGCTCAACATGAGTCAGCAATGTGCCCTCACAGCTCAGAAGGCAATTGTATCCTGAGCTGCATCAAAAGGAGAGTGTCCAGCAGGTCAGGAAAGGTGATTCTGCCCCTCTACTCCGCTCTGGTGAGACCCCAACAGAACTGTGTCCAGTTCTGGAGTCCCCAAAACAAGAGGGACATGGACCTCTTGGAACAGGTCCAGAGAAGGCCATGAAGATGACTGGAGGGCTGGAGCACCTCTCCTATGAAGACAGGTTGAGTTGGGGTTGTTCAGCCTGGAGAAGAGGACACTCTGGGGAGATCTTACAGCATCTTCCAGTACCTGAAGGGGCTACAAGAAAGCTGGGGAGGGACCTTTTGGAAGGGCATGAAGTGATAGAATGAGGGGGAATGGTTTTAAATTGGAAGGGGGAAGATTTAGATTGGATATCAGGAAGGAATTCTTCACTCTGAGTGTGATGAAGCCCTAGCACAGGGTGCCCCTTCACTGGAGGTGTTCAAGGCCAGGTTGGATGGGGCCTTGAGCAGCCTGGACTGAGGAGAGGTGTCCCTGCTCATGGCAGGGGGGTTGCAGTTTTGTGTTCTTTAAGGTCCTTTCCAGCCCTGACCAGCTTGTGATTCTATGACTATAGGATTCCTCAGGGCAAGGAGGAGCTAAGAACATCCATGCCTCCAAATCCCAAAGCAGTGGTGCCTCTGTACCATGTCCCTGGTCAGCCTCTGCTGACGTCACACAACTTGGGAGACCCAACTTCTCACTAATCAACTCCAAAAGCCACCAGCAAGAGGCTTGTGTCTGAAAACCAACGCTTTGGGGATAGCAAAAGATCCTTCCTTTGATTTAGGCAGCTGACCCCAAGGGACTCTCAGGCCATGTTATGTTCCCACCTAACTCCAACACCTACAGCACAAACCACTGGTGGAGCTTCCTGCTCATTAGGGAGACAAGGAAGACAGGGCTGAAACAACTGGCATCTTTGGGTTGTGTCCCTGCTCCTCCCACCCACTGTTTAACCCCACAAGGCCCAAGAGCAGCTCACCCCATGCCACACTCGAAGCCGCAGCACGACAGCAAGTCCTCCGCCGACACCTCCACGCTCACCTTGGCATTGGTGTGCACACAGATCCTGTCTGAAATCGCCTCCACAGCACCAAAAGCCTGTGGGCAGCCCCCCAAAAAACCATGGGAAAACCATCAGAGGTGGCCAAGGGAGAAAAAGCAGGCAACCAGGCAATGAGCCTGGCTGTGAGACGCCCACTGAGAAGCTCAGGCAGATCAGGACCTCCCACTCCATCCCCCCATCTACACAGTTAAGTAGCAAACTCAACATTTGGGGTTTTGTCCCACAAACTCTGTGCTGACATGACCTTAAACCACCCATGCTCTTACCCAGCAAGAGCCACAAGAGCCCTGGTCTCTTATCTCACTGATGGTAGGGCAGTTGGGCCACTGTGTCCGTGAGTCAAAGTTATCAGGCAGCTCCATGTCTGCAGCAAAATCCACCCTGTGAGTGAGAAGAGGGAAGTCCTGTTAAACTGGTGCCTGTGTAACTGGATTGGGTGTGCAGGACTCTCCAACCTCCTCTGAAGGTGACCTGGGGGATGAGTGCTCTTGTTGTTTGCTTAATGAAGGAGAGTAACTCCCAAGTCCTCACACCAGGTCAGCAGGTCCTCCAGTGGTTTGAGTTTCAAGGAGTACAGGTTAGATAATGTCCCTGAGATGTCCTGCTCACGTATCTGGCAGAACAGAGGATGGGGGTCCACCCAAGCATGGTCCCCTGCTGAACTCCATGCAAGATGTCCAGCAAACTGCACCCAGGGGAGCCTCCTTGCCCACTCCAGACACACCAGGAGCATCCACACAAGCTCTGGCAGAGCCCTCATCACCTTCTTACCTCTCAGGGAGCTTGGGCCCACCCAGAAAGGTGCCACAGAGCTTCTTCACATAGCTCATATCAGCATTGTGGAAGTTGTGCCCCGCCTGGGAAGGGAAACAGAGAAGTGGGACACGACTCTCAGCAGCTGAGGGCACTGCTGGTACCAACCTGGAGCTACAGCTCTCCCTCAGACCCAACTGGTGTCTGACAACGGTTTTAAAACCCAGGGGGCAAGAGCCAAACCACATATGGACACAGAACATGGCCCCTTCCAGGAGCAGTGCACCGTGCCCAGTAAGCTAAGGTCCAACGGCTTTGGCCACAGCAGCCTGGCCAAGGTGGGCTTGGCTGGGCCACCCATACAGCTTGATACTTGCTGCTTGCTTCCAGCCTCCCATGGAATGTCTTCTCACCACTGCTCCTTGTCTATGCTCCAAAGCAAAGGTGGCAAGGCTCTGGGGAGGCCTAATTGCGGCCTACCAGTCCTTAAAGGGGTCCCACAGGAACGTGGGAGAGGGGCTGGTCACCAGGGAGAGCAGGGACAGGCCAAGGGGCGATGGCTTCAAGCTGACAGAGGGCAGGGGTAGGTTAGATGTGAGGAAGGAATTCTGTACTCTGAGGGTGGGGAGGCCCTGGCACAGGGTGCCCAGAGAGGCTGTGGAAGCCCCATCCCTGGAGGTGTTCAAAGCCGGGTTGGATGGGGATTTGGGCACCCTGGTCTGGTGAGGGTGTCCCTGCCCATCACAGGGGGTGGAACTAGACTATCTTTGAGGTCCTTTCCAACCCAAACCATTCTATGACTCTATGACACCGTTACTGTCACCACAGGAATCCCTGATGGCATCAACTCATTGGAGAAGTCAACTGGGACCAAGGCTGGTTTGATGCCACCAGTAGCGAGACTCCCAAAGCTCAGCCCTTAAGTCCCAACCCAGCCTCTCAAGCAGTGCCCCAGGAAAAACCCCACCCAAAAAGCAACCCAGGACTCACCTTCCAGGTGGTGTTGAGCTTGTTTATGTGGTTGACCAAATCACTGGAGAGGGGAGGGTAGTAAGGAATGCTGCGAGCATCGGTGAAGGCCACCAGGACGCACAGGATGGACACAGACAGCCACATCTTGACAGGACACTCCACCTGCAGCCAGATTTGGGCATCATTGGAAACCTTCCCAAGGCAGTCTTGGACCACGAGTGAGGGCTTGGCAGGAGCCTCACAGCAACACGTGGGAGGATGTAACACGTGGCTGCACACAGCCCTTCCCAATCCCGATTTACCCTGAAGGTCAGGAGAGAAGCAGCAGACTAACAACCCCCCTCCTGCAGCTCAGGAGAAATCAGCCTGCTGGCCACTGCAGGATTAGCAGCAGCAGGAAAGGATCTCCTGAAGCAGATCCAAGGGATCTGGAGGGCATGAAAAGCTGTGTTTACTTCCACAAAAAACAGAGAAGGAGGATTAGGAGAAGGAGGAAGCGACTCCCACCTCCACAGCTAACTGCTGGCAGGGCTGCCACGCAGGGACTCACCAGCCCCTGTGCTCTTCCCTTTGAGGACATCCCTCCAAATCACATTGTTGGACTTTATGGCCTCATTTTGGCCAGCCCATTGCTCTGGGGACCCTGATTGGGGTCAGAACCCCGGGGTAGTGCCCCCCTGCCCATGCAGAGAGAGGGGTCTGTGCGCTCCCGAGCTGCCCTTTGGCTGGGGCTTGGCACTAGGGAGGCTGTGCAGCTGCATCCCTTGGCACCAGGGAAGTCTGAAATTGGGGAACAGGGATGCAGGGGAAACTCCAGGAGCACAGCAAGAGCAGAAGCATGAGCATCACCCAACCCAAAGCTGCTTCAGGGCACGGTATTTTCTCCATTCTTCTGCCTCCTTTGAGCTAATTCACATCAAATCACCCAACTCCAATTTAACCCCCATTGCCACTCACTCCATATCCCCACGCCTGACCCAGGCACACAGACAGGCCACGAGCTGCTCAACCTCCACAAGACACCCTCTTCACCCTTCAAGACCTCCCAGCTCCCCTTCCACCAGCCCCACATCCACCCAAACGAGCTGATTAATCCTGGGGAGCATCCAGAGACCTGAGATACCACACGGCATCCTGCACAGCGCAGACACTCAGCCTCTAATTCCTACTCATCCCAGCGAGCTGAACACGTCATCATCACCTTCCCAAGCCTGGGCTTAAACCCTTCTGGGCAGATACACCCCAGCAGCCAGACACACAGCTCTCTGGCCCCACAGCAGCCAAGCCTGCTGAGCCAGGGATGGGGAGACGTGCACGCATTTCCATGCAGGCTGCTTCCACCCACTCACAGCCAAGTTTAGCCTTTCCAGAGAAGAAAACCCAGCAGGAGTGTCCTACTTTCTGCCAGGGACAAGCCCAGGCAGCTGCCACCAACTGCATAAAGGGGCTTTTTTTTTTTTTTTTGGTTACTTTTCCTTCCCCCATTTACTTACTTTTTCTTCCCACTCTTCGTGCTCTCAGGAGGATGCTCAGCCTAAAAGCTAGCCAGGTTTTGGCATCACCCCAGCCTTCCTACCTCCACACCTCACCTCTCTGGAGGTATTTTGTGTGTATTTCCTCACTTCAGAGGTTTCTCCTGGACTGGGGACTCGCTGGCACTGCTGGTGTCCCAGCCATGCTCCCCTGCTCACACAGCAGGAAGGAGGTAACGCCCAGAGAAACAAACACACATGCCCCAAGGCTGACATGGCTTTTGCCTTCAGCATGGCCAGGGGAAGCCTATCGATGACCAGCTTGAGCCAAAGCACCTTTTCTACTGAAAAAATATTTAAAAAACAACCCAAAACAACCCCCCCAGTCGAAAAACAACCCCCTGAAACCTCTGCACTTCCCGCAGTCAACGTCACACTTTCCTGTAGCATGGCAGGGAGGCGGTTTTGAGGCCAGAAGCCACCTGACAGAGACACATTTGTTTGTAGCAGAACTTGCTGACACACCAAAAGGCACCCGGAGAAGCCTTCTGCACGGATACAGCTGCGTGTGCCCAGCTCCTGGAGGAAGGGAGAGAGGGAGGGAGGGATGGATCTCACGTCCTCAGGTTACCCGACCACCCTGGCTGTGGAATCTGAGCTCCAGGCAACCTGAGCCCAGGCTGGAAAAAGATACCAGACTGTTTTCCCCTCCGACCTGCGCTCGCCTTGTGAGCGCTGCTGCACCGCGGCCATCCCATGACGTGGCTGGCAGCCAGCAAGCCCAGCAAGCAGCAGCACTGAGACATCTCCCAGCACAACCCAAAAAAGCTGGGGAGCCATGGAAAAGCCTCTGGCTGTGCATCCTTTGGGCACGAAGGGTGGGGTGTTTTTTTTGGGGGGGGGGGTGAGAAAAGTTGGGAGTATCCCAAGATCCGCGTTGGAGAAGGAAGGGGAAATCCTCCAGCCCATGTGATTTCTTCCTCCCACACCCCCCCCTCCTCCTCCTACACGGCTTTACCAAGCGCCCTGTGTACAGCACATCTATATATACAGAGAAAAGGCAGCTGGTTTCCACCATCAGCCCTCCCCCCCCCCATCTTTCCCTGCAGAAACAAGCAGCAAAGACACTTCCTGTGGCAGCGTTATCGTCTGCGTGCTTCCCCCACCACAGCTATCTCCTCTGGGCACGCCTCCTTTCCACCCCCCCAACACCCCCCACAAAGCACCAGGGTTGTTCCAAACACCACCAAAACAGCGACACCAAAACCAATCTTGCATAACAGCTGCTGCACCGGACATGCATCTGCTCTTTCTGCACGTTGAAAGGGCCCAGAGGACTTTCTCCAGCCATCACAGGAGATGCCTTCCCCTTGCACCTACCAGCCCACACCCTCACATCTCCAGAGGTGCCTCCAAGCTCCAGGATAGCCCTGGAAAAGGCTCTTCCTGAGCCATGTCCCACCTCAGCCTAGCAGCATGAAAACAGAAGCGAAGCTCTGCTGGTTGACTTTTAAGGCTTCTCCTCTCAACTTCACCTTGGCATACTCTCCAGATCACAGGAGAGCATTTGGGGCTTGAAGAGAGGCCCCCCCTGAGCTTCATGGGCTGCAGTCCCCTGCTTTGGGATCTGGCAAGGCCATTTCTGGAGGGGTGAACAAGAGGGATGAATTCCAGGAAGCCACTACCCACCCAGCAGCACATCTGACCCTGGGCAGGGCTCTGACAATTCAGCCAGCTGGTTGCTTAAAGAGACGGTTTGGACTTCCTGAGGGCAGCCCCCACGCCCCCCCAGGGCTCCCCCCTGCCCAGCCAGCAAAGAGGAAGCACTGAGGCTGAAGGTCCCCCAACACCAGCTCCTCAGAGCAGCTGCAGTGTGGGAGGGAAGGGGGGGGCAGGAAGGCACCCAAAGTGAGATGGCTGCGGCTGGCGCTGCACCACACACCCTGCAGCGACGATGCAGGCAGCAGGGAAGGAGGTGACATCACCCAGGTGCCTTCTCCATCCCACCCTGACCAGATCTCGGAGCCAGAGGTGGGTCCCTACCTGCTTTCCCAGGGACACAGCTCCAGCTACGTGGACCACCCGATGCCTGAGATCAGCAGGGTCCCCCCAGCCTCCTCCAGCAGCCCAGGGAGATACAGCACCAAATCCCTCTGGAGTTCACCGCCGCAGAGTCCCAACCACAGATGTTTTCTCCTCATCACTGGGAAATCCAAGCCTGAGAGTGCCACCTCACTGGGCATTTCTCCACAGAGCCAAAAAAAAAATCCCCAACCAACCCAAACCAGGCTATTCAGAGCTCACATGACTCAGCTGAGGCAGGTCAGGCCATGAGATAAGCTCCAGCCCTGAAGCATCTCTTGGCTCCACCACCCGTCTGGACCAACCCCCCTCCAGGCATCCAGACACCTACACACCTTTCTTCAAGGGCTTGATGAGGATGAAAGCCATCCCACCCTCAGAACTCTGCCGTCCCCCACCCCACCCCTCCAGGGTGTGAGAGGCACCAGCAAAGCCCAAGTCATGTGCCTTCCTCCAGCAAGCAGCCCTTTACCCTCAGCTGAGCTTTGTCCTTTGCTTTGTGCCTGGCTCCACAATAAAGCAGGCGGGACAACAAAGCCACCCAGCTTGGTGGCCCTGCAGGCACGTGAACTCATGGCCTGGTGACTTCATTACAGCTTATTACTTGCATTATCAAAGCTGGATTATTTATTTCTTTTTTTTTTTAAAGGCTAAAAGCACCAGCCACTCTTCCCTGCACCCAACTCCTTCCCAGGAAAGCCAAACCATTGGCCCAGGGAAGATAAACCAGCAAAATAAACCCAGCTGAAGAGAAGCAGCAGAGCTCACCCCTCAGCCTGCCTACATGGGATGTGGCAAGATCCCTCCAGAATGGAGCAGCGCTGATTTATTCTCCTTCTTTCCTCCTTTCCTTGTTACTGTTATGGACCAATCCATAAACCAAGGGTCTCACAGACACCCCCTGTGCCACCCAACTCCCTCACCTGCCCCCTCAACTTCTGCAAAGCAGGGGGAGGAGGCGGCACATGATGGGAGGGATGGGAGGGATGGCTGCCATCACCACGCCTCGACCCTACCAGTGCCATGTACGGCCGATAAACACACATCACACGCCGGACAGATGCCAAGGTCGCTTCCATCCCGCCCCATCTCCGGGCCACCCTCCCGCTGCCGGACCCCCAGCTCGGTGCCAGCGCGTCACGGGATGTTCCCAGAAGCATCTCAGTGGGTGCCAAACCTCCTCCGCGCCAGCCCACGAGCGGGGCTGGCTGCTTGGGTGTGGGGTTGGGGGCTATTTTTCCCCTGGTTCCACTATGAAAACAAGGTTTCCTCTCCCTTCCCCGGCCACTTCCAGGAAGGTTTGTTGGGTTGGAGACCCCACCGAAGGTCAGCAGCCCTCCCTCCCCCCCCCCCTGCAGCCAGCCTCACCTCTGAGCCGCGGAGCATCCCTCCGGGACCCACCAAAACGCCGCTGCAGACCGAGGGGGATGCCTTTCCTGCCTCATCCGGGGGGGTGCTGGCAGCACATCCCTTCCCCCCCACCCCCCCACCTCCTCCCAAACCCCGGGCGCAGATCTGCCCCCGCCCAGGAGGTCCCCGCTGCTCCCCGCGGAGCTGCTGTGGGGAGAGGAGGGGGTATCCCCCCCCAACCCACCTCCCTGAGCCGCGCAGCATCCGTGCCCCCCTCCCCTTACCTTTCCTGCCCCAGGCTGCAGCACCCGCGCCCCGCTGCCCTCCTTATGGCTGGCCCCAGCCCGGCCCCCCCCACCTCTTCTCCATCCTCCTCCTCCCTCTCCTCCCCCCGGACTCACTCACCGCCCCGCACAGTCCCGCACAGCCCAGCCGGCCCCTCGCTCTCCCGGCGGCCGCGGAAGGGGCAGCTCCCGGCGGCTGAGTCATCCCGGCCCGCCCCCGGCGTGACTGCATCCTGCCTGCTCCCCGCCTCCAGCCCGCCTCCGGCCCGCCCGCTCCCGGCCCGCTCCCCTCCTCGGGCCCGTTTACCCCCCCTGTGTCCCACCTGCAATCCGGCTCTACTCCTGCTCCACCCTCCCCGCAGCCCTCCTGCTCTGCAGGCTGCCTGCAGCCCTCCAGCTTCCCTTCTCCATCCCGCCTCCATCCTTCCAGCTTCCCTTTTCCATCCCGCCTCCATCCCTCTAGCTTCCCTTCATCCCACCTCCATCCCTATAGCTTCCCTTCTCCAGCCCACATGCATCCCATCTCCATCCCTCTTGCTTCCCCACTCCAGACTGCCTCAAACCTATCTAGCTTCCCTTCTCCATCCTGCCTCTATCCTACCTCCATCCCACTAGCTTCCCTTTTCCATCCGATCTCCATCCCTCTTGCTTCCCCACTCCAGACTGCCTCAATCCCATCTAGCTTCCCTTCTCCATCCAACCTACATCCCTGCATTCCACCTACATCCCACCCCTATCCCTCTAGCATCCCTTCTCCATCCTGTCTCTATCCCACCTCTAGCATCCCTTCTCCATCCTGCCTCTATCCTACCTCCATCCCTCTAGCTTCCCTTTTCCATCCCACCTCCATCCCTCTTTCTTCCCTACTCCAGACTGCCTCAATCCCATCTAGCTTCCCTTCTCTACCCTGCCTCCATCCCATCTCCATCCCTCTTGGTTCTCTGCCCCATCCTCCCTCAAGCCCATCTAATTTTCCTCCTCAATCCCACCTGCTTCCCTCCTCCAACCTGCCTGCATCCACCTTGTGTCCCACCACCATCCTATCTCCATCCTGCCCACCTCCATCCTTCCTGCATCCCAGCTCCATCCTACCTGCATCCCATCTCCATCCTATCTCCATCCCCTGCACATCCCACCTTCATCCCACCAGCATCCTTTGAAGTTTTAATCTTTAAACCCAGGACGTTTTTACTGTGTTTCTGTGTTTTTACTGTGTTAATTGACTTTTGCCCCCCAATTTTAACTAATTTTCAGGAGGAGAATGAACAGCATGAAAAGGTCACCTGCAGAGCCAGATTCAAGTTCTGTTCTAATCCATCAAGGAGGCTAAAAATTCCCTCTAATGAGAAAGGCTAACCATTTTTTTCTCCATTTTTACCCTTTTCTAGGGGAAACTGGAGATAAGATACCTTCCCCACCAATCCTCAGAAACGGGCTATCAACAGCCCATATCCAGCAGCCAGAGTGGGAAATTGAAGCTTGGCCAAGTCCAGGAGGAGAATTGGCTGCCACAGACATCGCAAAGGGGTGACAGAGCCCTGGGACAGGCTGCCCAGGGTGGTGTGGAGTCTCCTTCTCTGGAGAGATTCCAGTCCTGTCTGGATACCTCCCTGTGCACCCTGTCCTAGGGACCCTGCTTTGGCAGGGGGTTGGACTCAATGATCTCTGGAGGTCCCTTCCAACCCCTAAAGTTCTGTGACCCTGTGAACCCCAGACCTTTCTCAGCAGGACTGGAGAGCAGCCAGGACAGTCCTTAGTGCTTGATGCTGCATGGGTGGATGAGAAGTGCTGCTCTGCAAAGCCCAGAGGGATGCAGGGCTGCTGACTGGCTTCTCTAGACTTTCAGGAAAGTTTAGATGCTTTGTAGGAGCTGGGGCTTGACAGCAGAACACAAGCAGACGTGTAAGAGGATAAAAGCAGATGATTAATCCTTGCTGCTTCCCAGCTTGGCCTGCTTGGTGCCTGAGCAAGGCTGCCCCAAACTCTCCAGCCACCTGAGAGCACTTCTGCAAGGTCACAGGCACATCCCTCAGCAGTTGGTGGGGTCTCCCTGGTTTTTATGAGTGTCATGCCTCACATATGTATTTTTTTTACATAATTTTTACCATTTTTGGAAGGTTTATTATACATTTTCTCTAGAAAATCAACGAGTATACTTGTGGGTTTTTTTTTTTACTGCTATTTATACCCAGTTATATAGCTCTGTGGAGAAGGACCTGGGGGTCCTGGTGGATGACAGGTTGGCCATGAGCCAGCAGTGTGCCCTGGGGGCTGAGAGAGACAATGGGATCCTGGGGGGCATCAGGAGGAGTGTGGCCAGCAGGTCAAAGGAGGGGATCCTCCCCCTCTGCTCTGCCCTGGTCAGGCCCCACCTGGAGTGTTGTGTCCAGTGCTGGGCTCCCTGCGATAAAAAACATGGGAATCTCCTGGAGAGAGTCCAGAGGAGGCTACAGAGATGATGAAAGGCCTGGAGCATCTCCCCTGTGAGGAAAGGCTGAGTGAGCTGGGACTGTTCAGCCTTGAGAAAAGAAGACTAAGGGGGGACCTTATTAATGTTTATAAATATCTTAAGTATGGGATGCAGGGGAAATGGGCAGCCCCTTTTCAGTGGTCTGTGGGGACAGGACAAGGGGCAATGGCTGCAAGTTGGAGCACAGGGAGTTCCGCACCAACATGGGGAAGAACTTTTTCACAGTGAGGGTGAGGGAGCCCTGGGACAGGCTGCCCAGGGGGGTGTGGAGTCTCCATCTCTGCAGATATTCAAGACCCATCTGGACACCTATCTGTGCAATATGAGCTGGGGAGCTGCTTTGGCAGGGGGGTTGGACCCGATAATCTCTCAAGGTCCCTTCCAACCCCTGTGATTCTATTATTCTATTCTATATCTTTGGCCATATTCATGTTGTAAAGGTTCATTAGTTTTTGGTTTAAGAAGGCTTCCTGATGAAGTGATGGGGAAAAAAAACCCCAGCAAACTAATATTCTAGACACTTGGCTGTAAACCCCAGATTTTATGCAGCGAATCCAGGTGTTGTTGCTGTGTTTTGAGTACGTTTATGCTTCGATGCACTTTGAGCAAAGGCCCTTGGACCATTGCCTGCCTTTGCAAATAATTTTTAACCAGCAAAGAGCAAAGCCCTTCTCTGTGCTTTGGCAATTAAAAAAAAACCAAAAAACCCAACCAAACAAAAACTAATTAAGAAAAAGTAAATGAATCACTTGCAACCTGCTCGCCCTCCCTCTGGCTCACGCGGGATTTCTTCGCTCTGCTCATCCCTGTTTGGTTTTGCACTTTTCCATAGTGCCTGGGAGCTTGTTTATGTCACAAAACACAGGCAAAAGAACCTGATTAGGGGGTTTTTTTGAGTTTTAAGGGGTTTTCTTTGTCCTGCTTTATTGTATGCTTTGGCTCAGAAGTCCTTGCCACGTGGGCACAGTGGGTGATGCCAGGGAACTGGAGCCAGGGCATCGCCAATGCTCATTTTTCTTCCCCCAGCAATTGCTTCATGTGCTCCATTCTTCCCAGTTCCTCCAAATTGAGGCACTTTTTTCACCTAAAAGTTGCACATTTGCAGGTTTAAAACAGGTTGGCCCTATAAAACACCTTGAGATGGTTATGGGGCACCCCAGAGCCCATCCCTTGGGCTATACCGATGTCCCCCCCGAATTTGTCCTGGAGTTTGGAGTTGGGGGGGAGCATCCCCTTGGGGTATTTTTTTTCTGTAAAAGCTTTGTGGCTTTTTCAAGAACTGAAACTGTGAACTAAAAACTTTGACCTTCCTGCCCTCTTTTGGGAAGCGTTGAGTTTGCCACCCCTTTCTCAGATGATTTGAACTGAAAACATACCTATATATGAAGCTGAGTGCAGCCAGGAAGCTCTTCCCTGTTAGAGATACTCTTCAGGGACTCTGTAAATCCCTTGCATGACCAAACCAGGCATGGAAAATAAACCCCAACCAACAACCCTTCCTTGCTTTTGTGGGATTTTTTTGATCTATCAGAGCAATAAGTGGTGTTTGCTCAGGCTGTGGCAAGCTTCAGCCTTCAGAGGATGAAGGCACAAGATAAGGAAAACATCCACGAGGTCTTGGGCAACCTCTTGTTAAATCACTGCTGATTGACTCACAGTGTCTCTGTGAGCACCAAATAGTGCCTAAAAAAAGCTGCTGCAGGACCAGGTTTAGCCCTAATTAATGCAGATTTGTTGTGTTGTTTTGTTATAGTTTAGTTTAGTTTGGTTTCATTTTGATTTATTTTATTTGGTTTGGTTTATTTTTTATCTTACTTTTTATTTTACTTTATTTTTGTTTTTATTTTATTTTATTTTATTTTATTTTATTTTATTTTATTTTATTTTATTTTATTTTATTTTATTTTATTTTATTTTATTTTATTTTATTTTATTTTATTTATTTTATTTTATTTTATTTCATTTTATTTTATTTTCATCCCCAGGGTTTAAAATCACTATTGTTTTGGACAAAGGTATGAAATGCAGATTTGTTTTCTTAGCAAAGAGCTTGGCTCAGGATAGGAGTGAAGCAGGCTTCACCCCGAGCCCAAATCCTGGGCTGCCAGACCCTCCTTCTGGCTGTATCCACATAGATTTTTTTTTCCTAATTCACCTGCCCTACAAAGAGAGGCTGAGGGAGCTGGGCTGGGTCAGCCTGGAGAAGAGAAGGCTGTGGGGGGACCTCACTGCAGCCTTCCCGTCCCTGAAGGGAGCAGAGGAACAGGAGGGGAATGGGCTTGTTAAAGGGCAGAGACTGGCAGGACAAGGGGCTGGAGTGAAGCTGGAGGAGGGAAGGGTTAGAGGAGAGACTGGGGGGAAGTTCTTTGCAGAGAGAGTGGTGAGGGGCTGGAACAGGCTGCCCAGAGAGGGGGTGGATGCCCCATCCCTGGGGGTGTTCAAGGCCAGGTTGGCTGGGGCCCTGGGCACCCTTGTGTAGCTCCAGGCCTGGAGGTTGGTGTCCCTGCCTGTGGCAGGGGGTTGGAACTCTGTGATCCTTGGGGTCCCTTCCAGCCCAGACCAGGCTGTGATTCTATGATTCTATGATTCTGTGATGATCAGCCACTTTCAAACACTGAATTTCACAACCAAATCAACATGCAGAATTTGCTAGTGAAGGTCTTTAACATTCTTGCCCCCTCCTTGTCCCGTCACATTTTTATCTTTGACTTCATGTCCCTCCTCAAGCATCGTGATTCACCCTCTGAAGCCAACGCTGCCCTTCTCAAGGCCAGTTTTTCTCCTCCAAGGTGTCTTATCACCAAATGTTGCAACAAATCTACCCTACAAAATAATATACTGGGGGTTACACAACATGAGGTGTTTGGGAAATAAATTAAATAAATGGAATACTCAGCACTGGGGAGGCTGCAGCTCGAGTGCTGGGTCCAGTTCTGGGCTCCTCACCATCAGAAGGACAGGGAGGTCCTGGAGCGAGTGCAGAGAAGGGCAACCAGGCTGGGGAAGGGGCTGGAGGGCAAATCCTCTGAGGAGCAGCTGAGGGAGCTAGGGGTGTTGAGCCTAGAGAAGAGGAGGCTGAGGGGAGACCTTCTCCCCACCTCCCCTGCCCTGCCAGGAGGGTGCAGAGAGGTGGGCGATGGTCTCTTCAGCCAGGGGACAGGAGATGGGCCAAGGGGCAATGGGCTCAAGCTGCCCCAGGGCAGGGTCAGCTCAGCTGGGAGGGCAAAGTTCTTCCCTGGCAGAGTTGTGGGGCTGTGGCACAGGCTGCCCAGGGAGGGGGCTGAGTCCCCACCCCTGGGGGTGTTTAACAGTGGGGAGATGAGGTGCTCAGGGATCTGGTTTAGCTCAGGATGGGACTGGTTGGACTTGATGATCTTAAAGGTCTTTTCCAACCTTGTGATTCTGGGATTCTGGCCCAAGAGACATTGATTTGAAGCTGCACTTCAGCATCTATTTGCTTTCAGTTGAGAGTTAGGCAGCCTGGGTTGGATGTCTGTGTCTTTTCAGAGAATATATCTGGGGTTTTTGTTTATCAAACGGAAAACTGGCGTCTCAGCCTTTTGAAAGGGCACATCAGATGTACATCTTGTACCCAAACCCACAAACTGATTTGAACAAGAGTCGTGTCTGCATCCTGACCAGCCATCTATGGGTTTTGCAGCTGGCTCACATACTCTCCTCAGCAGCAGAACATCTCCCACCACTCACCAGCTGGGTTTTGATGGGGATAATAATGGTTATTATGGTTGGATCAGCTGCCCAAGTAGATAACTCACCCAGGGCAACTGGTAAGTAGGATTTTATAAAGCCATAACCCTGCCTGATAAATCCTCACTGGAAAGGTTGGATGGTGGGGGTAATTCTTGCCTCTTCATGGGAGCTGGGACATCCCATGTTCCAGTCTTTGCTCCTGAAGATTTTCAACGACTGCCAGAGCTGTTGCTGGAGCACATGGCTTTAAAAACCTCACTGAAACATGCCTTGGACTGGCTGCTGGATAATTCTGGTGGATTTAGGCTTCTCCAGTGTGTTGACCGGATTTATTCTGCCCAGCTAGAAAATGAGCTTTGCAGCCCTTATTGAGCAAGACCCTGGCCAGGCTGGGTGAGGGGGGGTGGATGGGTGCCCCTGTTGTGGATGGGAGGTAAGCAAAGCACCACAATGCCATGGGGATGGCCTCCTGGCTATGGGGGGAGATGTGGGGAGCGCTGCTCCTGGGTTTGCAGCTCTGCTCCTGGGTTTGCAGCTCTGCTCCTTCCCCCTTTGCACATCTGATCCCTATCTAACCCAAAAACAGCCAGGCAGGAGGCACCAGCACTTGGCCAGGCTATAAAGGCTTCAGCAGAACCAGCTTGGATTTCCATCTGTGCAACAAGGTGGGTGGAAACTGGGGGGTGTGGGGTGGGGTAGTGGTCCTTGATGTCCTCTAACCCCTGCACACCCCTTTTGCTGATTCTCCCTAAGAAGATGAAGAGCCCCTCCTAGATCTGGAGGATCCTGCAGCATCCTCCCCCCTGCTGCCTGCAGGTCCTTGGGAACAGGGAACTCCGGTTATGCAACCCCAGCAGCAGCACCTGGTGACTCAGCTCACGAGGAAGCATGTGACTTTGCTGGGAGGTGACTCAGGAATGGGTGACATAAGCAAAAAGCTTCTTCCCACCAGCCCTCAGATGAATCAAATCCAGATCTGGGTTAGTGGAGGGATGGTGAGGGTAGAGCCTGCTTGCCCTGGCTGGGTTTGGGGAGGCAATGGCAGGGCCAAAATTGGCTCCTGCCAAGTTTATGTCCCTTTGCACAGTGATCTTTGGCTCTCATGCAAGGAAAATCTCTTGTCTAAATTAAACATTAATAGCATTTTTTGGTGTTTTTCTACTGAAAAGGCTCTCCTTGGTTCCCTTGTTTCATCCATCTCGTCTTCCTGGGGTGTCTCCCCTCCTTTGGCTTCAAGCAAACATGATCAGCTGTGCCAAGTCTGTGCTGTGCCTAAAGAGGTGCCCAACTGTTCTCATCTGGAGGTGGGAATTCTTCCTTCATGTCTGATACATAAAATAGCAAAGTTTGCTGAGCACAAATCTCATCCTACACTCGGTTTGAGACAGACCTTTGTACCTCAAGTGCTGTGTCCAGTTCTGGGCCCCTCACTACAAGAAGGACATTGAACCACTGGATCAGGTCCAGAGCAGGGCAACGAAGCTGGGGAAGGGTCTGGAGCACAAGTCTGATGAGGAGTGGCTGAGGGAACTGGGGCTGTTCAGTCTGGAGAAGAGGAGGCTGAGGGAAGACCACCTTGTTGTGTACAACTACCTGAAAGGAGGTTACAGCCAGGGTGGGGGTTGGTCTCTTCTCCCAAGTAGCAAGTGATAGGACAAGAAGCAATGCCCTCAAGCTGTGTCCAGGGAGGATTAGATTGGATATTAGGAAAAATTTCTTCACTGAAAGGGTTGTCAATCATTGGGACAGGCTGCCCAGGGGTGTGATTGTGTCACCATATCTGGAGGTGTTTAAAAGACGTGTAGATGTGGAGCTTGGGGACATGGTTTAGTGGTGGACTTGGCAGTGTTGGGTTAATGGTAGGACTGGATGATCTTAAGAGTCTTGTCCAACCTAAATGACTTTATGATTCTGTGATCCAGGTTTCAATGTTAGTGTTCAATTATTATTCAGTGTGGCCAGGCCCCTCTCCTGTCAGTTTTTCACTGGGGTACTCTTGGAGCCAGTGGTGGTCCTCTGTGCTCTGTCCCACAACTCTGCCAGGGAAGAACTTTGCCCTCCCAGCTGAGCTGACCCTGGCACAGCTTGAGCCCATTGCCCCTTGTCCCATCTCCTGTGCCCTGGCTGCAGAGACCATCGCCCACCTCTCTGCACCCTCCTGGCAGGGCAGTGGAGGTGGGGAGAAGGTCTCCCCTCAGCCTCCTCTTCTCCAGGCTCAACACCTCCAGCTCCCTCAGCCGTTCCTCAGAGGATTTGCCCTCCAGCCCCTTCCCCAGCCTGGTTGCCCTTCTCTGGACTCACTCCAGGATCTCCATGTCCTTCTGATGGTGAGGGGCCCAGAACTGGACCCAGCACTCGAGGTGCAGCCCCATCAATGCCGAGCACAGGGGCACAATCCCCTCCCCAGACCTACTGTCCACGCTGGCTCTGACACAAGCCAGGATGCCATTGGCCTTCCTGGCCCCCTGGGCACACTCCTGGCTCTTGGTCAGTCGCAGTCACCCAACACCCCCAGGTCCTTCTCTGCCTGACAGCTCTCCAGCCAGTCTCCCCCAGGCCTGTATCACTGCATGTGGTTATTGTGTCCCTTGTGCAGGACTCTGCACTTGGCGTTGTTGAACCAAGAGCTCCTCCTGAGGAAACACCTTACCTCCAGGGCACCTTTCCCATGTGCCTCCCATCCAAGGTGTCAGGCTGGTTCCTAAGCTTTGGAGCAGACTCTGTGACCTGCCTGAGGTCAGTACACGCCTGACTTTGATTTTTGCTCCCCAGCTTCCCAGAATATCAAGCATGATGGTAAGTGCTCAGATATCATCTGCTCTCCTTGGGCACCTGATCCTGACTTCTTCCCTCCATCATTTGCTGAGCTTGTGCCTTGGAGCTGCCTGACCATAACAACCTCTGTCCATCTGTCCTGGCTTGTGATAGAAAACAAGAGCTGACTTCCCCTCGGTGCCCCTCTGCGGTCACCCACTGCTCAGATGACAGGCTTGCATAAGAAAAGCCAAGGATGGGGACAGCTCTTGTGCTTCAAAAGGAAACCTCCATCTGGCCTTGAAGGAGGAAATCCACTGGAAAGAAGAAGTGAGAGAGAAGCTGGGGCGCTGACACACACCATGAAAATCTGCATCCAGAGCATTTTTTCTGGGGGTGATGGACAGAGGGACAGATAAAACATGCCCCCCTGCTTTGGTGACTCTTACTCACCTGCAAGGACAGCGTGGCAGTGCCTTCCATCAAGAGCAACTTTGACATCCTGGCTTTACAGAGAGCTCTGGGCATGGCTTTTTGGGGGAGTGTGTAACAATTTGGCCTCCCCCCGTGGTCTCAGAGGTTGGCCATGGCCAAGACCAGAGCCTGAGCAACGTGAGTTCCTGAGTTCTTGGCTGATGGGAGTTGCTCCTACAGACAGTACAGGGTTGGGAAGATGCTTTCCCAAAGCAGCTGGCCAAGAAACGGGGCTGAACTTGCCTTTGTCTACCCAAAGAGAATTTATCTCCATCTCTTGATCTTTCCTGCTCACACATTGTGAGGGGCAGGGGGTCCTTCAGCCCAGATATTTGTGCTGTATTGTGTTTGATTTCTATAGATAATACAGAGATGGAGGCTGTGTCTTGTGCACACAGAGTTCAGGTGCAGGGAGACACCAGTTTCATACGTTATCAGCATCCACTTTGCAGAAGGGAAACTGAGCCCATCCCTTGGTGAGCCCAGATGGAGAAAGCAGCAGTCCTGTCCAGTGGGGAGCCTGGCTGCAGCCCCTTGCCCACCCTGCCTGCACTATCCTCCTCTTTTGCAAATCTCTAAGGCTCCCTACTCCTGTCAGGAAGGAAAACCTCCCAAAACCCCTCAGAAATGTGTGGGGTTTGGTGCTCCAGTGGAAGGTTATCACACCAGGCACCATGCCAGGGGCTCGGTGACGTATGAGGGTCTGTCACACGCTGCCAGCTGCCTGGGGACACAGGTTTCTCCTGGTAACCCTGGGGTTTTTTTCCCCTGTTCTTAGCTTTGTTTGTGCAGGAGCCTCAAGGGGGAAATGGCAGTAGGAGGAGGGCTGGTGGGACTGGAAAACATTGGGGTCATTTGTAAGGAGCTGGGGCAGGAAGGGCAAGGTGCTGGGAAGGGTTTCTGAGGGTCAGCGCCTGAGGGACTAGGGACTGGGTGACATGGGTACCTACAAGCCAGCCTGAGCCTGTTTTGGAGATGAGTGAAACTGGAAGCATCTTTTTTTTTATTTTATTTTAATTTGTTTAGGAAATCATGTGTAGGCTGAGGAAGCCAGCAGGGAGTTTCCCACGGGTCTCTGTGAGGAGAGAGACGCTGTGCTGTGTCCATCCCAGCAGGATGCCGCTAAGGACCTCTTGTGTTTGCTGGATGAGGCCAAACCAGAGGGGAAAGCAGCCTGGGTCAGGGTACACTGGTTTTTGATGCCACCTCGTGGTCCGGGAAGACTTTACAAAGAGATGTGTGTGGAGCAGATGTCCTTGGCTGGACGGGAAACTGCAGCGTCAAACAGCTGCTGCTGCCACTCCCTGGGGCATGGCAAAGGCTGGACCCATCACTGTGAGCAGGTTTCATAGAACAGCAGAATGCCAGAACTTAAGGAGTTGGAAGGGACCTAGAAAGCTCATCTAGTCCAACCCCCCTGCCAGAGCAGGAGCACCCAGGCTAAATCACACAGGAACACATCCAGGTGGGTTTGAATGGCTCCAGACAAGGAGACTCCACAACCTCTCTGGGCAGCCTGTCCCAGGGCTCTGTCACCCTCACAGGGACAAAGTTCCTCCTGACATTCCCATGGAACTTCCTCTGCTCCAGCTGCACCCGCTGCCCCTTGTCCTGTCGCTGCCACCCCTGAGCAGAGCCTGGCTCCATCCTCCTGACTCTCACCCTTTACATACTGATAGACATTAATGAGGTCACCCTTCAGTCTCCTTCAAGCTAAAGAGGCCCAGCTCCCTCAGTGTCTCATAAGGAAGGTGTTTCATTCCTGGAGGATGATTTCCACCACCTCATTCCATGGCTGTTTGGTAACTGCCATCCCAAACGCCTCCAGGGAGCTGGGACATCCCACCCCATCTCACTGTAAGCTCCTATGGGGAAAAGTCCCTCACTCCAGCATTCCTCTGAGGGAGTAGGGAGAGATAAGCAGGGATGGTTCACCTCTCCTTCATCCCATACCTCCTCCAGATGTGATCATTGCTCTCTGTCCCTACAGCAGGCTTGGGTGGTCCCCTCCTCTTCCTCCCCCTCCCTAAAAGAAACAAAGGCAGATTCACTTCAGAGCGAAGGAAAACCAAGAGGGCGATGAGATCCTGGAGCTGCAGCATCTTCATCTGTGCCTGCAGGAGAGATTGAATCAGGTCCCTGCCTGATGATGCCACTGCCATCTGCTCAGGCCTGAGACAGCCCCATTGCTCAGCGCTTATCAAGTACCGACCCTCACGGAGGTCGGTGGGAGCACTTACAGTGCCTGCTGGCAGCTAAATAAGGCAACTGCAGAGCTCTGCTTCATCATGGCCTGGAAAGAAAACAAAACCCAACCAACAAACCACATCAGAGGCTGAAGCACAAGGGGGGGGGGATGTGCACCATGAGCCAGCAGGAAGCTGAGCACCAGAAGAATCTCCGCAGTGAAGAGTGCTGTTGCTGCAAGGCCAGTTGCTCAAGAGGATTCCGTGCACTGGAATCGCCTGACAGGCTTGCTCAACCTCTGTAGTTGCAGAGATTTGAGAGAGGACCTCGTGGCTGCCAGAAGCAGGGCTTCCAGCTGGGAACAGATCTTACCAAGAGGTGCAAAAGAATGGGGAGCGAAAGGCACCTGTGCGCTGTTCTTCCTCGCTGAGGGGGTTTTGAAGAGGTTTTGCGTGTTCTTCTCCTCTCATCTCAATGCCACAGTGGTGTCAAAAGCTTTTTAGGTACTTAAGTGCACCAATATCACTGGCATTAGTAAGAATTTAGGCTTGATGTCCCTGAGGGTTCTGAGGGACAGCACTGAGGGACGGAGCGGGGAACACAAATTGCTTTGGACCATCTGTTAGGGGTTCAAAGGGACCTTGAAAGATCATCCAGTCCAACCAGAGCAGGATCAGCCAGACTAAATCACACAGGAACACATCCAGGAGGGTTTGAATGTCTCCAGAGAAGGAGACTCCACAACCTCTCTGGGCATCCTGTCCCAGGGCTCTGTCACCCTCACAGGGACAAAGTTCCTCCTGACATTCCCATGGAGCTTCCTCTGCTCCAGTTGCACCCGCTGCCCCTTGTCCTGTCGCTGCCACCCCTGAGCAGAGCCTGGCTCCCTCCTTCTGACACCCACCCTTTACACATTTATGGGCAAAGGAGAAGTTCTCCTTGGCAAAGAAGAAGCGGCACCAGCTCATCCTGGAAATCTCCAGCTGGAGATGAGGGTCATGAAGGTTTGGGAGGTGAGCCAGCCTCCAGCACCAGGGCAATGAGCCCAGCTGGCCATGAAAAAAGGTGCTAAAGACTTAAAAAATGATCTGTGGAGCATGAGCAGTTCAACAAAGACCAACAACCTCCCAGCTTTACACTGGAATTACCCTGAGGGAGACGTGAGAGCATCCTGAAACAGCCACATCGGGACAGAGGCAGCTGCAGGTTTTCTCCCATGGCTGTTTTCCAAGGTCTCTCCACCCCCGCTGCCTCCCCAGGCACTTTCCAACCAGCAAAATCATTCTGATAAATATAGCAGGAGAAAGGCAGCAGGTTCAGCTTGGGAAGAGCGGATGGAACTGGCCCTGAGACAGCAAGCGTGCTTTCTACTCCTCGCAAGAGTCACGTGCCTGTACTTAAACTGAAGACCTAAGTGTGAAATTATGCTGTTCTGGGACTTTGGAGAATTCTTCAGCCTTGGAGGGGAAGTTGGCAGCTGGGTTGTTCCCTAGCTGATGAGGTAGCAAGCCAGCTAGTTTGAAATGGGTCTTCTTTAGCGGTGAGGTGGCCACCTTCACTTGGGGAAAAGGAGGTGGATGTCCCAACACACAGCCCTTGTACTGTATTAGTATCACCAGCTAGGCCTGTGCAGTGGGGGGCAAGGGGATCACAGAATCACAGAATCACAGGGGTTGGAAGGGACCTCGAGAGATCACCGGGTCCAACCCCCTGCCAAAGCAGCTCCCTAGGACAGGGCACACAGGTTGGTATCCAGACGGGGCTGGAATCTCTCCAGAGAAGGAGACTCCACACCCCCTGGGCAGCCTGTCCCAGGGCTCCCTCACCCTCACTGGGAAGAAGTTCTCCCCCAGATTGGTGGGGAACTCCCTGTGCTCCAACTTGCAGCCATCGCCCCTTGTGCTGTCCCCACAGACACTGAAAAGGGGCTGCCCATGCCCCCTACATCTCATACTTAAGATACTTATAGACATTAATAAGGTCCCCCCTTAGTCTTTTCTTCTCAAGACTGAACAGCCCCAGCTCACTCAGCCTTTCCTCACAGGGGAGATGCTCCAGGCCCTTAATCATCTCCATAGCCTCCTCTGGACTCTCTCCAGGAGATCCCTGGCTTTTTTATCCCAGGGAGCCCAGCACTGGACACAATACTCCAGGTGGGGCCTGACCAGGGCAGAGCAGAGGGGGAGGATCCCCTCCTTTGACCTGCTGGCCACGCTCCTCCTGATGCCCCCCAGGATCCCATTGTCTCTCTCAGCCCCCAGGACACACTGCTGGCTCATGGCCAACCTGTCATCTACCAGGACCCCCAGGTCCTTCTCCACAGAGCTCCTCTCCAGCAGGTCACCCCCAGCCTGTACTGAAATGAACAGTTGTTCCTTCCCAGATGCAAGACTTTACACTTGCTTTTGTTGAACTTCATCTGGGTGTCTCTCAGGTCCTTGTTCCTGTTTCCCTTCCCAGGGCACCACTTGGCTGCTGGGGGTTCCTGGGATGGCAAACATCTGGGATGGGGAAAGAGGTGGTGGTAGCTTCCTCCACCATGCTGCAGCACCTGATTGTCCTCCAGGAGATGGACCTCAGCACTTGAGGTCTCACAGAACACCGTGTGGTCTTCCCAGAGGGGCCTCACTGCATGCTCTGAGTGCAGGGAGTATCTGCAGCCTCTCCTGGGGCTTGTAGCCAGCAAATACTATGTGCTGATGTTTGCAAGGGACACAGGCTTCTGAGACAGGCCCACAAAGTTGTATGGTGGGCACTATCTATGGTAGTTCTCACAAGGCAGGCAGCTGTCCCACAGGATGGGCAGTGTCACTGTGTTCCCACACACAGATCAAGTACCTGTAGGTCCCACCCAAGGGAACAAAGGATAGCCCAGGCACAGGGAGGTCCTAACTGTGGACTGGCCCCCACCCCAGGCAACCAACACCAAAAAAGGGAAGACACTCTGGTGGGAACTGCTGCATCAGGGCTTGTCCCTCCTAGCATTGTCTCCCCAGGGCCTTAAGCATCTTCCCTCCCACTGTGGTGCTGAGCTGCACGTCCCAAGGTGAGCAGAGGCTGCCTAAGCAATTGCCCCTGCTCCAAAAAAGGGTGCTGGCGCCCGCTGGGAAAGCCCAGACTGGTGTTTATGCCAGATGACACACAAACATCTCAGACAAACAGCTCTGACCTCCTTCCCCTTCCCCCCAAAATGAGGCTTTTTCTGGTTATCTCTGCATCCCTGGGGTAGCCCTTTGCAGAGATATTCTGGGAGCCCAGTGCTGTCGTTTCCTCCCAGCGCCGTTTCCCTTCGGCACGGGGTCAAGCACCGCCACCCTCTCCAGACAGGGATGCCCACAGGCCCCCCAGGGATGCTTGGGGCTATCACTGGGAGGACATCAGCCAGAGGAGGAAGCTCTTCGACAGGAGACGATGGTCCAGGAGCCAGGGAGGCTGGAGGGTGCTGAGTGAGGAAGAAAAACAGGAAGGTGGTGGCAGATAAGGAAAAGAGCCTGGAAGAGGAATATAGAGGAATAATGGGGGATAGGAGGGACATTAAGATCCTGGCTTCTCCTGCAGCAGACATTGTGCTGTGAGGGGAAGCTGCTGAGACAAAGGCAGCCCAGAGAAATCTTTCTCATGGCGTTAGGAAACAGGTCTCAGCCTGACAGCAAAGTGGGACCTGGGGGATGCTCCAGAAGATCTGCCTGTGGGGTTTGTCACACACCTGCCTGGCTGTACCTGGCCAGGAGACACCAAGCACAGCCCTGTGGGAAACTGTTAATTAGCCTGTTGTGAAGCTTTGCTAATTAATCTGTTAGTGGTATGCTTTCTATTGTGGTCAGACTGAGCTGCTGCCTTGAGCATAGACAGGAGCAGCCTGGCCCAGGGCTCAGGCACACACAGAGGGAAAAAGTTTTTCCTCATGTTGGGATGGACCTTCTGGTGCTGCAGTTTGTGCCTGTTGCCCTTGTCCTGTCACTGGGCACTGCTGAGAAGAGTCCAGCCCTATGGACACCCCCTCTTTAGCTATTGATTGTGTTGATGAGATCACAGAACCACAGAATCACAGAGATCCCTTCTCAGCCTTCTCTTCTCCAGGCTGACCAGCTCCAGCTCTCTCAGCCTTTTCTCACATCAGAGACATTCCAGGACCCCTCATCATCCTTGTACCCTCTGCTGGACTCTCCAGAAGCTCCCTGTGTGTCCTGAACTGGGGAGCCCAGCACTGGACACCCAACTCCAGCTGTGGCCTCAGCAGGGCCGAGCAGAGAGGGAGGAGAACAGAACCTCCCTGGACCTGCTGGCAAAGCTCTTCTCAAGGCCACCAGGTCCCATTGGTCTCTTGGCCATGAGAGCACAGTGCTGGTCATGGAGAGCTTGTTGTCCTCCAGGACCTCCAGGTCCCTCTATGCAGAGCTGCTTCCCAGCAGGTCAGCCCCTAACCTGTACTGGTGCCTGGAGTTATTCCACCTGAGGTGCAGGACCCTACACTTGCCATTGTTGGATTTGGTTCATCTCCACCCAACTCTCCAGCCTGTCCAGGTCACACTGAATGGCAGCACGGCCTGCTGGTGTGTCAGAACATGGAATGATGGAATACCAGGTTGGAGGGGACCACAAGGATCCTCTGATCCAACCTTTCTTGGCAAAAGTTCCATCTAGAGAAAAAGCTCTACCTGGAATCCTACAGAGGTTGAATGTAACAAGTGATGGTGCTGGGGATGGAAACCAAAACCCCAGCCTGAGAGTGGCACCCATGAGCATGCAGGGAACTGACTGACTTAGCCAGGACATGGCTGGTGATAAGAATTAGGTAATGCTGGCCAACCTCCCCTGGCCACAAACCTTCTCTACAGCCCATCTCATCCCACCACTAACATCAGTGATATGCTGAAGCTGAGCCTGTGCTCATGGTTCTGGTGGCAGGTCTCCAGCTGGCATCAGTGGGGCAGGTTTGGACCACTAACACTTGGTGGTGAAGCCTAGCCAGGACATGTGGAGAAAGCAATGAGGGAACCCTGGGAGCTGTGTGACCTGTTCTTCAGCATCCTACTGCTGATCCAGATATCTCCAAGCATGCTCTAGAGATGGAGAATATGCATCCTCACCAGATGGGTCTGCAGGTGATCACATCACCATCATGACTATGAGAAGATGGTGCCTAGGATGGGCCATGATAAGGGAGAACTGTGATCCTAAACTGCATCTGGATAGGGAAAGAAAGATGGGCTCAGTGAGTCATGAGTGCATGGGCTGAGTGAAGGAGCAGACTCTTTCCAGCATAACAAGAAGAAAGGGATTGATGTGCAATGCCCTGGCATGCTAGCATTGTGGACTCTTTGCCAAGGAGGCCAGATCAGGAAGCCTTTGGAAGGATGGGTAGGCTCCCTTTGGGCTTGTTAGGTGGTCAAATGCCAACAATAAGAAAGTTTGGGTAACTCTCCAAATGAAAGCAGCGGTGGTCAAAGCTGGGTCAGCTCCAGGGCTGCTCTCCAGGAATTGCTGGGTGCAGAACTGCCTTCATCTCCTTTGCTGAGCCACCTACAGAGGACAAACATTGGGAGAGGAAAGAGAAACAAGTGAGAGCAGAAGCCGGGCCCTGAGGCTGCTCTTTGCAGCCTCTTCACTTCCTCAGTGTGTATGTAAAACAGCAGCAGCGATGACGCAAAGGCGTTGGGTTGGTGCGACCTGGGTCACATCACCTCCCCTGCCTGCAAGGCTGGAGATGAAGAGGGGGAAGAACAAGGGTCCACAGCAGGTGGCAGGGGCTGGGTCATTCTCCCCAAAGGGGTGGTGTGGGCGACGTTTTTCTGAATGGATTTTTTTCCCCTCTGAGTCCCTTCCTGACTTAGTTGTCTCTGCTGCTATTTTGGTTGGCAAGGAACATCCGAGCCCATGCCAGAGGGGAGCGGGGTGACTGGAGGTGATGGGGAGCCAGGGTAGTTCCTCTGCCCTCAGAAAACTGTGAGCCCCCAACAAAGTCTCAGCCAGTGCTGGAGATAGTGGGGGACCCCCTAAGATGGGGCTGGCCCCGGGGTGGGTGCACGGTGGCTGAGCCACGTGGGATCAGTGACAGGCTGCACATGAGCGCTGATAAGAAACAGGAAGCAGTAGCCAAACTCCCACGGTCTCTTCAGGCATGGCTGGGTGCCCTGGAGAGCAGCAGAGAGGGTGGCAGCTCCTGGGGGCTCACCCCAAGGAGATCCCCATGGGCAGCTTGGAGCTGCCCTGCTCACGGGCGCTGCCCGGCCCCACCACAATCTGTCCTCTCTGGTGACAGCAGGTGGGGAGGGAAAGAGGTTCAACCCCTCCACACCCCCAAGAAGGAAAGTTTCATGCTGAGAAGTGAAAATCCCTTTTTAAAGTGATTTTAAAAGTGATTTTAAAGAGGAACTATTTTATCTTTTGATGATATATGGAGGAATTTCCCTGCTACAGGGTTTTGCTTTTATAGAAGCAGAAGGAGGAAAAAAATCTTTCCTATTGTGAGAACTTATCAAGATCATGTTCTAAGCCCTTTCTTAAAAATCTAATAAATGGGTTTTGTCACCCTGGGATACCTCCTGCAGCTTTCCCTAGCAGTAGTTGATTGAGTAGCTGATTGGTTTAGTCTTGAGAAGAGGAGGCTGAGGGGAGACCTTATCACTGCCTACACTGACCTGACAGGAGGGTGCAGAGAGGTGGGTGATGGTCTCTTCAGCCAGGGGACAGGAGATGGGACAAGGGGCAATGGGCTCAAGCTGCCCCAGGGCAGGGTCAGCTCAGCTGGGAGGGCAAAGTTCTTCCCTGGCAGAGTTGTGGGGCTGTGGCACAGGCTGCCCAGGGAGGGGGCTGAGTCCCCACCCCTGGGGGTGTTTAACAGATGGGTAGATGAGGTACTTAGGGATATGGTTTAGCACAGGACAGGGATGGTTGGACTTGATCTTAAAGGTCTTTTCCAACCTTGTGATTCTGAAGTTGCCCTGGACGGAGCAGGAGGTGGATCAGAGATCTCCTGAGGTCCCACCCAGCCTCAGGCATTCTATGTTTTGACGAGTTGTTCTCCAGCATTCACCTCTGAGAGAGGGGATTTTCTTTTGCCCTGTCTTACAGATTGGGTAAACTGAGGCAGGAAAGCTTGCAAAGCCATCCAGAGGCAGGAGTGGAGACCAAATCTCCACGTGCCTGGTCACATGCTTTAGGATAAACCTCTACCCTTAAGCTGAACCAGTGCCAAACCTTTAGGTTGTTTCCCACAGCAATCCTCTTCCATCCTCCTGTTTGCTGGGATGCTGGCTCAGGCAGGCTCAGCCCAGAAAATAAACACTGGTTTCATTTATTGTATTTTATTTTTATTCAGCATTTCTGTCACTGTCTGGGAGGAGCAATCTGGCTCCAGGGACATTTCTGGGCTGGTGTAACACCTCTATGAAAGTGAAGCCTGTCTTGCTGCCTGTGTTTATTGTCAGTGGGGCTCAGTGAGTGAAAAAGATCCGGTTTTAGTCCCGGAATTTCTCAGGCAGGACAAGGAATCAGGAGAAGCTGCTTCTCTGTTCACCCCACCCATGGCTCATGCCAATGGTTTCACTAGCCAATCAGTGCATACTTGAACATTAATTTGGGTGCTGCCTCCTCCCAGAAGGGGTCAGCCACTGATGCCCTGTGTGATTTTGGCAATCTGATGACACCAGCACTCCTGGCTCTCTGTATTGACACCTCTTACAGAGGGAGGAGGGAGCCCTGGGTTTGGCCATGGTTGGTTGGCACACTGTGGAATTGGCTCTGCAGCCTCATAACCTCCTGCTGGGTGGTTGCTTGATCCAAGCCAGGAGATCATTGGATCCAACCCCCTGCCAAAGCAGGGTTCCTAGGACAGGGCACACAGGTCGGTGTCCAGACAGGGCTGGAATCTCTCCAGAGAAGGAGACTCCACACCCCCTGGGCAGCCTGTCCCAGGGCTCCCTCACCCTCACTGGGAAGAAGTTCTTCCCCACATTGGTGGGGAACTCCCTGTGCTCCAACTTGAGCCCATCACCCCTTGTCCTGTCCCCAAAGCCACTGAGAAGGGGCTGCCCATGGCCCCCTGTGTCCCACCCTTTAGATATTTATCCTCAGTTCCTTGTCCTGCTGACACAACTGGGACATGCTGCCGTTGCAAGTGCTGCCAACTCCAGACCTCTACCAGAAGACTCACCAAGTCTTGTAATTCCTTAAAGCTGGATACAGGTTTGGTTTTGTCCCTGCATCTCCTGCACAAATCCTGATGTTTCCTGGCACCCCAGGACCGTGGCATCAGGTCCTCTATGCTGGGGATGGACTGCCAGACTTGAAGAACCACACTTTACCTCTGGTCCCTCTGTCTTCTCTGGATAAAGACTAAACAAGCCACGTTTTGGGCTGTGTTCTCTGAAATGGTGTTGTGGGCCAAGACCCTGTTTTCCCTGGACTAGATAAAAGTGACCACTGTGAAAACCCAGCAGTTGACAACTGCAGCCACAGTGATGGTGTCCCAGCTGCTCTGTCTGTGTCTGACACAGTTGAGCTTTTTTGCTCAGTATTAAGTTCTTTCCTGCTGGCTGGAGCATCCCCCTCACATCCCCCCCAAGTCCTGGGAAGGATCAGTCCGACTCCAAGGAGGGGTCATACCCCTTGGGGTCTTGCTAGCCCAGCCAACTTCCTTGCAGAAGGTCTCTCCATTTGTACACACACCCTCATGGATTAAGAGATATGTTTTCAGGAAGAGCTTTTTAGGATCTTACCCAAGGAATTTAGGACTGTCTCTACTGGGCCAGGAGGCTATGGGTCTGACATCACCGCCTTGCCAACACATTCCTCCAAACCCCCTGTTTTTCCTCTTTCTTTCATAGTTTTGGGGGGCATGGGGTGGGTGAAGGGTGAGGTAGGTGAGTATTTAGCTCGTGCACCTCCTCTCCTTCCCCTGTCCTCCTCCCCATCACAGTCCCCAGCCCTTTCCCCTCGTCTCAGCAGTGATAAGCTCATGGATGGAAAAAATGCTGTCACACATGTCTCATTTCCAGTGTGTGGGAGTCGCTGATAGCAGCACCAAGATCTGGAAAGTAAAGATCTCCTGACAGCTTTCCTGTCCCAGGTGTGGGGACGTGGTCCCAGGGGAAGGGCCAAGTGCTCACAGGACTTGGGGAAAGGGTCCAGGAAACAGTGACCCCGTGGAGGGGGATGGAGAGTGGAAAGAGGTCTCCACTCTCTCTCATCTGGGGTGTGAAGCCTTTGCCCTTCACTTTGCCCAATTTTAACACCACCTCTCATCCCTGGGGTGTCTCTGAACTGCAAGCCACAAGCTTTTGGCTGGAGGTGGCTTTGCCAGCGTGCTGAGGAGCAGCCCAGCAGCTCCTTGCTGCAGCGTTTGTTTTGGAGCATCCCCACTGGCCAGCACTCCCTCCCTGGGGAGATGGGGGGTGGGCTGCATTGCTCCAGCACTGCTGTTCTTCCCTGTGAGGCTGCCAAAATCGCCCAGAGCACTTTGCCAGGGGGGGTGAAGTCATTTATTTACACCTAGAAAAACATGTACTTTAATGCACAGCCTCTGAGAGGTTAGGGCTGACCAACTGCCAGGCTTGTGCTCTGATGAGGACGGCTGAGGTCAGCACAGGACAGTCCCCATGGATGCATCCTTTCTCTGTCCCTTTGCAAACAGGATATCAGTTTATTCATGTAAAAAAAGGGTGCCAAGGTTTTGCTGGCAGAGGTTCTTTTGACTGACAGAGGTGTCTCCACAGTGGTGGGTCACCCTGGGCTGCCTTTGCCATCCATGCAGATAAGAAAACCCTTGTAAGACCCAATTTCTTGCCACAGAGAGCCTGGTCCTCTGGCTCTCACAGGAACCATGGAGATCAAGGAGATGGAGAGCTTTGCTTTGTAGATGTTCAGGTCACTTGCCTGGTGCAAGGGCTTGGCTCTGCCTGAGGTGAGAGGCATCTTCTGAAGCAGGGCTTAGGTGGGAATGAGTCCCTGAAGGTGACCCTGATTTTAGAGCACCCCTAGTTTTCTAGTATTTATCTTCTCACTGCAATTCTGACAAGTGAGGATGTTTTTTACAGAAAATTGTAATTTTTTTCCAAGAAAAAAAGAAGTATAAATTTTCCAGCTGGGGTGGGGAAATAAATTATTTCATAATTATTAATTTATTATTTCATAATAATTCATAAATCATATAAAAGAAAAATATTAAAACCACCAGTGCTGTAGGGAACTGTCTCTCTCCTTGGGCTGCAGCTCAAGGCACTCTCCCTGAAGATGTTCAAGGCTGGGTTGGATGGGGCCTTGAGCAGCCTGGTCTGGTGAGAGGTGTCCCTGCCCATGGCAGGGGGTTGGGACTTGATGATCTTTAAGGTCCCTTCCAGCCCAAACCATTCTGTGGTTCTATAATGGGGAAAAATTGCCAAAAGCATTTAGAGGAAGGCCAACACTCCATCTCAAAACCATTCACATGGTTAATTTGCAGCCAGCTCTGCTTGAGAACCCTCCTGACCCCAAGCTTTGGGTAAGGGCCAAAGGGATTCACGTCCTTTGATGACAAGGGAGAGGGGGGCTCTTTTATCCCTTTGCCGAGGGTCACACAGGGTTTTCCAGGTTGCCTGCCCAGGATGTGAGAGGTTAAACTCTCCGAGGCCTCAGCAGGAGCAAAGCTGGGCAACACAGCATCCCCCTTGACTCCAGCTGGGCTGCAGCACAGAGATGCTTTCTTCTCCTTGGCGGCTGATAGCTGGCTCCATCCTGCTGGGAGCAATTTCCCTCTGCAGCTTCTGCCAGTGAGCACACACACACACAGACACAGAGATACACACACAGACCCATGTGCACACCCAGGCATGCGTGTCGCTCAGCAGGGTCACATTCAGGGGCTCCCCACCTCCTTTCCCTTGCAGCCCCAGCAGCCCATCCCTGAGATGTCATCCTGCCTCTGATAAGGGGCAGAGGCAGCTGGCTGCTAAAGGAAGGCTACCAGTGGCGCCAGGCTGGGTAGAGGCAGACGTCTCTAACCCTTGCCTCCTCCAGCAGCAGCCTAAAAACAGATGACATCATTCCCTCATCCCCCCCATGTGTCATGTCCCTCCCCCCCACTCCAGCATCCCTATCAGCCCCGTGGAGAGGTGCCTGCGTGGAGGAGCGAGGAGGAAGAGGTTAGGCAGGGGGAGGAGGTCAGGGGAAAGGAGGGAAGGGGAGAGCTGGAGCTGGAAGTTGGTTACTTTGGCAAGGAGACAAAGTTCTGCGAAACTTCACCGCCCAGACTTCAAAAAGGTGGAAAAACTGGAGGCTGGCTTCTGGCAGGTCCTGTTATCAAGAAGAGCCTTATCTGCTCGATGGGCCTGATGGCTTGAGAGAGCCGGAGTGGCTGCTAACCCCTGGCTGAGCTCTCCGAGGTCCCCAAGGAGCCCGACTGTCACTCAACAGAGAGGAGCAGCATCCAGGAGAAAGGGCTGTGAGAAGGCACTGCCTCCCAGTTTGCAGCCTGTGGAGTGAAAGGAGCAAAGACAGGGGTGTCCCCAGCCCAGGAGATCAGGGGGAGCCCAGGCCCTCAATGGTTTGATCCACAGCGATAGGAAGGGTGGGGGAATCTCTCCCTGCTCAGAGTCCAGACAGGGATGGGACAGATCTCTGCTGGGTGTCAGCAGGCACAGTTGAGTCACTGGTTTTGCTGCTTTCCCTTTGTTTTCTCCAGGATGAGACTGGTCCCTCTGGAGTAGATAGCAGAGTGGGCTTAGGTTATAGCCAGATGTGTAGCTGGGGGTGTTGGCAGTTCAAGGGAGCTTTTGGGTGGGAATTTTGCCCACCTTGTTGCTTGCACACTGGGTGTGTTCCAGCTGAAAAGCTGAACCTTCCAGCTTTTCTCTCAGGGACAATTTCATATCTCTTCACACCCTTTCTCTCCTCACACCTCCCAAGACATCTCTCTTCTTTCCCACCCTACATCACCCTACATCACCTCCTTTCCTAGCTGAGGACCTACTCCTACACCACACCATGGTGGGCAATTCCCCTTCCTTCTTAGTGCTGCTTTTAATCCCTGGTGAGGAGCTGCTGTAGATAAACTTGGCCTTGGCCTATTCCCACTCATACTTCCACCTGATGTATCAGCATATGCAGGAAATGATGCAGTGATGCCCTTCATGTGATGCAGAGATAAGGTTTGAAATACAAGAGCTTATTCTCTTTCACCTCCTAGAACACTCTGTATGGAAGAGGCACGAGTGAAACTGTCCCCAGGCTTTTGGGCTCCTTTTGCTTGTATCATCAGCCTTAGGAGCACTTTCTCTCTTTATTTAAACCTTGCAATGTGCAAGCAAGATTTCACATGAGGATTGCTCCACACGGAGGTAGGGCAGATGCAGAGCCCACCACAATCTCTGAGCAACCCCCAGCTCAATCATTCTGCCCATGGGAGTGGGATTTCTCCATCTCACCCACCTTTACCTTGTAGGAGAGGTGGATAACGTGGGCCACCTGCCCAGGTTCACCTTGGTGTTATAGGGGAGGAAGAGGCACTTGTGGAGGGCAAATCATACCTCTGTCCTCTTGAAGAGGATGGACCCTGCTGTGGTCTCTACTATAGACAGATGGAGGAAGAGGCAAAGTTGATAAAGGCTGTGACAGAGACACAGATAGAGGTATGAGTTGGAAGAGAGGCTTCATAACTGCTTGGACAAGCCCAGCAGATCGTTCTCTTGCTGCCACTCTGGAAGGACACAGGTGTCCCCCTTGGTCCCATGGAGATGTTTTGGATACTCCAGGGTGTCTTAAGCAGCATCAAACCCCAAGCACTGGGCAGGGTGGTGCATCTCAGAGGGAAACACAGCTGCACTCTGAACACAGAAGGACATATAAACCGAACAGTTTTATTGGTGATGGACAATCTGAGCAGCAGGTGCAGGTGCAGAGGTGTCCAAGAGCAGATCCTCCACACATCTCTGGTTGCAGGGTCTCTGGGCTGGTTCCCCCAAGGTGCTGGGGTCTACACCAGTGCTGCTGCTCTCACCGGCAGCAGCGCAGACGCCCGTTGCTGCAGCTTCCTTCCCAGTGCTCCATGTGGAAGCAAAGCCTCCGGCAGTGGCCATGGTTGCTTCTGCACTGTTGGCTGTCTGAAAGGCCTCTTACTGCTGGGGAAAAGGAGACCTGCTTAGGGAGAACCTCAGAACACACCCAGAGCCCCACTAGTGTTACTGGCTGAGCGACGGGATGCGTGCAGCTGGCAGTGGGGAAGTTCAGCTGGCTTCGTGGAGCAGGTCACATACACCTTCCTCCAGCAAGCACTGGGAGTATCTCAACAGCTAAAGTGAGATGAGACAGACAGCATTGGGTCGGCTAAGTTGGGCTGAGTTAGGTGAAGTGGATCCCTTGGGAAACATCAAAAAGGCAGAGAAGCTTCTTTTGGAACAGGGGGTTTATCTGGGGGTTTATTCCCTTCTTTTTTCTTCTTTCTTTTAAGCTGTTGGTTCCTTGGTGGGGGGTTTTGTTGTTGTTGTTTGTAGGTTGGTGTTTGGGGTATTTAAAACTCTCTTTGTTTTGATAAAAGGGGTATGTGCTGCTTCTCTTTACCCACAGCAGCAACACCACGCCTGGGGTTTCTGGAGGGATACACTCTTGGGTGTCCCCCATCAGTGGAGTGGGCAAACTCTTCTCTCCCCTTTTCTCTAGGATTTAAGTTAACTACATGGCACCATAAACCAGCTAAGCAAGTAAACCTCTTGTTGATTATCAGGATTGTTTTCCATGAAAGTTAAACCACTCCAGTCTCCCCTTAACAGCTGAACCAAGCCTGAATTCCTGAAATACATATACAAGCACCCAGTGAAAAAGCCCAGCTAGGGAAGGTCTTTCTATTAACACAGAATCTTAGAAGAAAACAGAGAGGCAGGAAAATAAACTAGCAATCTTTCCCCCCCCCCCACCTTCTTCCCCTGAAAGATGCTTTTTGGTTTCCTGGGGTTCTTGTTTTGTGGAGGATAAGGCTTGGTCAAGAGCAGAGCTAGGGCTCCTGTCTTAGGCTCAGCATTTCTGGGTTGGTTTTGAGGGAGTGGAGAGGAGGGGATGTCTGCATCCAGGAACTTCATGGGAAGCATTTCAGAGCAAGTTTGTTCCTTGGAAGCAAGAGTCAGGTCAGCCTGGGCTTCACTGTCTCTGACTCGAGGGCCCTGCCTTGTCCTTTCCCCCCTCAGGGTTGGAACCTGCCTTTTCCTCTCTCCACAGTCCTGCAGAACCCCCTGTGAACATTTTGTCCTTACCGGGAACATCCTGGAGGAGAAGGATGACAATGACTGCAAAGAGCAGCTGGAGGATCCGCATGGCCGAGGGTGGGTGGAGGTTCCACCACGAGGAGGAGCAAAGAGCCGCAAAGAGGTGGAGAAGAGGGAAATCCTGGATTTATAGTGCCCAGGGGGTTGTGTAATGCTCCTGGAGTGGAGAGAACTTCGTCAATCTCTGATGCATTTCAACATGACAGCAAACAGTTTCACTGGGATGTGCCCATTCCTGGACACGCTGTGTTTGAGAGGAAAGGGAAAAAAAAGAGAGAAAAAGAGAGAGAAAAAGAGAGAGAAAAGGGGAGGGGAGGGGAAGGGAAGGGAAGGGAAGGGAAGGGAAGGGAAGGGAAGGGAAGGGAAGGGAAGGGAAGGGAAGGGAAGGGAAGGGAAGGGAAGGGAAGGGAAGGGAAGGGAAGGGAAGGGAAGGGAAGGGAAGGGAAGGGAAGGGAAGGGAAGGGAAGGGAAGGGAAGGGAAGGGAAGGGAAGGGAAGGGAAAAACAGAGAAAGAAAAGAAAAGAAAAGAAAAGAAAAGAAAAGAAAAGAAAAGAAAAGAAAAGAAAAGAAAAGAAAAGAAAAGAAAAGAAAAGAAAAGAAAAGAAAAGAAAAGAAAAGAAAAGAAAAGAAAAGAAAAGAAAAGAAAAGAAAAGAAAAGAAAAGAAAAGAAAAGAAAAGAAAAGAAAGAAAAGAAAAGAAAAGAAAAGAAAAGAAAAGAAAAGAAAAGAAAAGAAAAGAAAAGAAAAGAAAAGAAAAGAAAAGAAAGAAAAGAAAAGAAAAGAAAAGAAAAGAAAAGAAAAGAAAAGAAAAGAAAAGAAAAGAAAAGAAAAGAAAAGAAAAGAAAAGAAAAGAAAAGAAAAGAAAAGAAAAGAAAAGAAAAGAAAAGAAAAGAAAGAAAATTAATAAAATAAAAATTAAAATAAGAAGAAGAAGAAAAAGAAAAAGAAAAGAAAAAGAGAAAAAGACCTGAGTTTTGCTAACAAATTGCACTGATCACAGGGGAGTCTGCTACTGGTTGCTGCTGGAGACAGGATCTTAGTGCTGGCCCAGTCTGGCGGTTCTCCTGTGTAGGTTCAAGCATGTGATGTTTGCAAGTGTTTGCAGTATCAAGCTCTTTTTATTATTTCCAGCTCCCATTCTCTCCCTTTAAGGCTGGCAAGGGGTAAGCGTGAAAAAAGTCCAGTCCCCTCCTCAGCACTCCCCAACACACAAAGTCGGCTTGAAAATCACGGGATCCTTAAAACCCAAAGGTCAGTTTGTATTTCCCAACTTGGAGGCTGCAAAGAGTCTGTTTGCTAACGGTTTTTTGTTTGCAGCCACCAAGAAAAGGGACAATTTAGCATCTTATTTACGCCCTTGCTAAACTGAGAAAGTTTGGATACATCCCTGTAACTACCAGGAGTAGGAGCGTTCGGAAAGCTTGTGTATTACAGCTCTCCAAGAATGCTGGCAGACTCCCTGGTTTGTACTTGTTCTCCAGGCCCATTCCAGGAAATTAGTAGGGGTGGGACTTGAGTTTCAACTCTGGCAAACAAGACAAAGCAAATAGCCAAGAGAAATCTCCCCCCAACCAACAACAAATAGGGGAAGATTAAATAGAAACTGCACAAAGGCTCCTTTTTCACAGCAGCAACACAACGGAGGGCATCACCAAGTCCTTCCATTTCCCATTTATAAACCACCTTGAAGGTTTCTTATTTGCTGGCTGGGTGCCACATAGTGCTGGAAAAGGTAAAAGCGATGGCCTTCAGGCTGCTTGAGCAAGGATCACCTTCATCAAACAGTGCAGATAAGGGGCCCTTCACCAGCTGGACTTTGGATCACAGGACACGGAGCGTTCAGGGTGTCGTGCAAACCATCCAGGCACAACCTGGAGAAAGGAAACGGGTCTGTAACCCTATCTGCAGGAGGGATGGTTGCAAGGAAGTGTGCAGAGCCTCTCTACACGTGTTGGTGCTTTGTATATCTGGTAGCACTGCTTGGTGCAGTGGGTGGAAGACCTTAACCCACCCTGTGTCTCTGAGGATCAACACCTCTTGCGTCTCTGAGGATTGACATCTCCGGGTGGTGTGATAGGGCTGGGGCAGGGTTTGTGTAGCAGACATGAGACTGCAGCTCTTGAGCTGCAGCTCAAGCAAGGAGGAGCGTGGTGGTGCTCATATGAGTGTCCTGCTCTGAGTACGTGACATGAGGTGCCCAAACATGTGTGTGCAGGCGGCTTAGTGCACTCCAGAGAGGAGGTTTAGCACAGAGCCAGAGCGCTACATGGCCATGGCTTTCCCAGTGATGGACGGCAAAGTGCCGTCTCTTATCTCTAGCTCAGCTGCTCTGCTGTGGTGGGAGCAGCACCATCTCAGCAGATGAGCCGTGTCTGGAGCTGCTGGAGCGCTGCAGGCTCCACAGGGGAAGGCACAAAGGTGGTCGGGATGCGTCCGCCACACCACCACCAGCCCCTGCTCTGCAGCTGCAGTGCATGGGTTGAGCTGGAGAATGTGCCTTGGGAAAGAGAGTCAAAAACAAACAATACCAACAGAAACCAGATCTCCCCACGAAATCAGAGGCAGGAAGTCTCTGTCTCTTGGGCAATTGCTAGGACAGCAGCTGGGCTTGCTCCCTCCACCATGGTCCTTACGCTATGTTGGCTTCAGCCTCTGATGAGCCTACTGGGGCTGGTCCAGCAGCCCCCCCGCCCTTCCTTGCTCCTCAACCGGCCACCAGATTTGTTTTTTCAGAGCCCACCGTGCACAAAGGCTCCTCTGTGCTCAGCAACACATGACACAGAGGTACCTTCTGGGCACCTCAGAGCTTTTCAGGTTGCAGAAGTCAATCTACATCCTCCCCACAGCCCCAGAGAAGAGGGTTGTCTCCACTAATCTCTTCTGCCTTCAGTCTAGGACCTGAGCAGCCTGAATTTTAAAATGCAGCTGGGGATAAATGTATGCCAGCAGGAACAAAGCCTTTGGTGGTTGAACCCTTGCCAGCTTGTGATGCCACCTCTGCCGCCCCATCCCACCAGTGGCTTTTTACCAAACCCTGAGCCAAGCAAACACTGATATAACCCTGCAGTTCAGCCCATGAAGAAGTGACCGTGGGCTCAGCTCTGGGCTCAGATCTGGCTCAGAAAACAGCCGCAGCCATGGGGAGACCACGCATTACAGACCACAATGCAACCATCCTCACCCCAAGCACAGGACCAGCCACCTCCTGCAGCTGGAAGGGAGATCTGAATTAGTGTAAGGACAACTGTGGTATTTACCTCAACTTTTTTTCCTGCTCTCAGGCTATTTTCTGGTCTGGATAGAGAAGTTCTGCATGCCAATGCCCTTCAACAAGGAGTTTCATAAGTCTCCAACCAGTTGCATGACGTAACATACTGGTTTTGATTTGGTTTGAATGTGTCTCACACCAGTTTCCCAATAGTTCTTGAGCATGAACAGTCAGACCCCATTTATCCTCAGCATGTTTCAGCAGACCTACCTGGCCCTCTACATTTCTACTGTACCCCCTAAACTACCCAATGCCAGTCCTGCTTGGCAAAAAAATGCTTCTGGAATCATGGAATCAGAGAATGTGTTAGGTTGGAAGGGACCCATTTAGTCCAACCCCTGCAGTGAGCAGGGACATCTTCACTAGATCAGGTCACTCAGAGCCCCATCAAGCCTGACCTTGAATGTCTCCAGGGATGGGGCCTCCACCACCTCTCTGGGCAACATGCTCCAGTGATCCACCACCCTCAGTGAAGAACTTCTTAACACCCAACCTAAATCTCCCCTTTTCTAGTTTAAACTATCACCCCTTGCCCTATTGCTACATGCCTTCATGTTCTTCTCCAGCACCTTTCAGGGACTGGAAGGGGCTATAAGGTCTCCCTGGAGCCTTCTCTTCTCCAGGCTGAACAAGCCCAACTCTCTCAGCCTGGCTTCATAGGAGAGGTACTCCAGCCCTTGGATCATTTTTGTGGATTCAACCTTGTCTATCCAGAAGGTTCTGTGATGGCTGCTGCCCACTCTCCAGGTTCTCCATGAGTTCAGGGGAGATGTTTGCAGATAATCCCAAGATCTTTTGCATGTTCAGGCCAACAGCATCTGTTGAATCACACATACCCCTTAAAACACATAGGTCTTTGGGCTGTCAGATGTTTAGATGCTCCCTGAAGTTTGCAGAGATCTAGAACTCATGTCAGTCACTTAAAAAGTCATCTGTTGGCATTTGGGGTGCTCTGGGTTAACCCAGAGACCCACAGCAGGATGGTAGGTGTGACACCAGATCTGTGAGCCCTTCTGCTGTGGCAGCTGGAGGTCAGAGCCAATATAGGGCTGGACATCTCAAACACATCTGGTACCCAGTGTGTGAACCACATCACACTGGTTACACTGGCAGCCAGGCTTCGTGTCACCCTTGTCCTGCACCATGTTCCTCTCCACCCATGAAGCCTGCCACATTCCCAGTCTGGATATATATCCTTGGATATGCAGCTTATTTGTTCTGTGAGAAGAAAAAGATTTCCTTTTGTACAGTCTGAATCTGAAAATGCCTCATTTCTCCCCATTTTTTCCTTTTCCTTAATTAAACGCTTCTCTTTGCCCCATGGCAAGCAGACACAGCCCTCCTCCTGCCTTCACATCTAAGCTCCTCCTGCTAGCTGCACAGCCACATCCAGACATCTACTGTGAAAGGCCCATGGAACGTGCCCACCTCCAAAGTGCTCACTCACCAAGGCCAGAACTGTGCTGGGACTAATGCTCATGGTTTAACAGCACCAGTGGGTATCTGCTAACACCTGAGCCTGAGCCCAGGTTTATTCATGGAGATACATCCTCTGAATCCAGACCCATTTTACATTCCTTGCCTGCCCCCAGAGCTGGGCTGTGGGAGGGCGATGGGATCTTTCACCCCACAGGAGGTGGAGGAGCAGCCAGGTGAGTGGGCTGAATACGACCCCCTTTCTCCTGCGTGGGGTGAAGGGAGAGCCCAGCTCGCAGGTGGTTGCATTGGTTTGT
The DNA here is from genome assembly GCF_964237585.1 of Gallinula chloropus. Lineage (NCBI taxonomy): Eukaryota > Metazoa > Chordata > Aves > Gruiformes > Rallidae > Gallinula > Gallinula chloropus. The sequence goes on along the minus strand of NC_140087.1, from coordinate 119,524,364 downwards.
GTGGGATTGTTTGGGATCTTGCCCAAGGATATGACATCTCAGCTGCTCCAGGCAGGAGCTCATCTGACCTGGCCACCATTCTGCTCCTGGTTTCACAGCTCCCTTACAATGGCATTTTCAGGGCAGAAGCAGAGGATTTCATCTCTGTCTCTGTCTTTCTGCCAAACAAACACTGGCCTGTTGCCTGGGAACAGCAAACAAACTCTGGTGAGAAGGACATTCATCCTGTGCTTTGATCACAGAATCACAAGGTTGGAAAAGACCTTTAAGATCATCAAGTCCAACCATTCCCATCCTCTGCTAAACCATATCCCTAAGTACCTCATCTACCCATCTGTTAAACACCCCCAGGGGTGGGGACTCATCCCCCTCTCTGGGCAGCCTGTGCCATGTCCTGACAACCTTTTCAGGGAAAAAGTTTTTCCTAACATCTGCTCTGACCCTGTCCTGGCATAGCTTGAGCCCATTGCCCCTTGTCCCATCTCCTGTCCCCTGGCTGAAGAGACCATCGCCCACTTCTCTACAACCTCCTAAGAGGTCTGAATGGTTTCTGTGTCCCCCTGAGGAGGTGGCATAGATCTTTAAGGGTGGTACTGAAGAACCCCTATTTTATAGCCTCCTGAGCTCTGTCAGGTACAGATAGCTGGAGCAGCTGGAGGCTCAACCAAGAGTTTCCCACAAAATTTATCATTATTTGGCTTTTTCCCATGAGGGCAAAAACCACCTTTTCAGTGGACTGACTGGTAGCCTGATTTATTTCTCACCAATTTGCATCTTTTAAGTGATGGTAGACTTCATCTTCTAATTCTTACTGGCTTCCCCCTTAGCTTGGCTGCCTGTCCCCTCTAGTTCTACAGGTAAAAGGTTGAGTTGGGATGAACTCCACTGACTACAGATGGGTCGATGCTCTGGGAAATGTTCCCAGTTGGTCCAGGGCTGCTGGTCAGGGGTGGAAGTCCTCTGGCAACGGATCACAACTGGGAATGACTTTTACTTAGTGCCTCAAACTGATTATTTTTTGGCTTTTGTATATAAAGGGTTGGAAAATGGTGTTTAAGGGCCTGTAGGATTGTGGTCTCATGGCGAGTGACAACAGCTTTGTGCTGAGTAGATGAACATGGTCACTCAGCTAGAGGAGTTTAGAGCTTCCTCCTCCCTAGGGTTATGGGATAAACCAACCTGGGGTTAACTGGTTTGAGCAGCATTCCCTAACCCTGCATTCAGAC